>NC_031770.1:23097237-23170974 GCF_001522545.3 Parus major
AAAGAAAGAAAGAAAGAAAGAAAGAAAGAAAGAAAAGAAAGAAAGAAAGAAAGAAAGAAAGAAAGTTTTCATGACTTTCACATGAGAATTCAGTACAGTTCTATACACTGATCAGTCTCATAAAGCTCTCCCATGAGGCTGATGTTTCCTCAATTCCTTGTTTTTTACGTATTGTTTTGTATGCCTCAAAAACAAGTAATCAGCTGAAAAAAAAATAGCCTTTGACCCTTTCCCTAGACTGACAGCTAGTAGTTTTGTATTTATTTAGACAGGTCCTGTAGGGAACAATCCTCCCTGGTGCTCATTACTCGGTGGAGTGACATTTGCACCCACTTTGGAAAGCTTTAAGATCACTGATCCATGCTAAACCAGCACATTCCAGCAAACTTTTGTGCCAAGGGGCATTAGTTCTAACACATATCACCTTTCAGGACAGGAAAGACATCAAATGTTATCATTTAACATCAGTACATCTTCTTTGCCCTTGGCTATATTCACAATAAGTAGATTCAATTAACTTAATTTCCTTGCCAAATTTTTAGATTTCTCAAAAGAAAGGGACATGCTAATAAGAAGTTTGGTGAGAGTCCATCATTTTGCCATGCATTCAGCTTCTCAAAGTGCTTAGTTGAAACTATAGTCTCCATACATCAAATAGTGATATGTGGGAAGGAGAAAAGGAATTGTGCACCTTTTACTTCTATAAAAGACCTGATTTATTAATTTATTCAATATTTTTTCATTGTTGGTTATCTAAGAAAAAGTGAACAATTTCTTGGTTTAGAAGTGTTTTCCTGGAAAACTTACTTGGTCTCAGTTGAATTTCTTTTCAACTTTTCAGATCCAAATGAGTAGGAACATTATTTTGGCATTTATATTGAAAAGATACCAAGAAAACCAAGCATTAAATTATTTGTCAAGGTAGCTAAAATTAAATTTTCCCCTTGAAGTGGCCTACACTAGATGTCTCTGATTCCAGTTCCACAAATCACGACTCAGATTATTTCAGTCACTGCATATTAGAGAAAGCCTAAAACAATAACTGAAGGACAGTCGTTGGAAACAGAATGATCTGGATACTTTTAGTTTTTTTTGCACATTATTAACAAATACTAAAGTACTCTACATCACTTTGCAGACTTTGTTTAACTTCACTACAAGTCACTTCCTGGTGTAGTTTGTTTTTGACGTGGCACTGATGCCTTAAGTTTTAGCTTTCATATTTCCAGATTCTGTGCTGCCCAGGTGTGTAGCTCTGAGTTTCATATTAAATGTTGGCAAGTTCTCTTCACAGGGTAGGTGGACAAAACAATCCTTTTCCAACTTGGGACCAAGGACAACCATTACAAGTTCCAGGCCCAAAAAGCAAAAACAACTGTGAATTGAGGAGAGCAAACAAGGAGGATGGGACTTCATAACCTAAAGCTATAACTGGACAATTAACTCCGATATGCAAATAGACCAAAACTTACAAAAGTGTGAAACCTTGTGACCAGACATCCATTCTGTGACCATCTTGGGTGTAGCCCTGGCCAGGCTCTTGTTCTGCCCAAGGTGTAACCTTTAACGCCTTTTAATAAATACCTACTTTATTCTTTAACTCTGTCTAGTCTGTATTCTAGGTCATCCTTGTCAAGGCATCAGCACGAACTTATCCATTTGACATTCAGCAGGAGTGGTACACTACAAAATCAGATTATTTTATTTTATAACTATTTATGAGGTTTCTTTCATTAGATTGTCTAATTATTTTTTTTCTTATAAAAGTTATCTTCATAGGAAATTCTCCAGAATCTAAAGAGTAACCTAAATCTACATTGTTGTAACTTAGACTCAGTATTTTCTTGTGTCCTAGTCACTGTGAGACTGTTTTTCCTTGCTACTATGTATATATTCAAAGATTAGTATAATTTCTCTTCCATTCTGTCTTTATATGAGTTTACCCCTTCCTATAAATCCAGTACCTAAAACTGGGAATGGAACTTCATTTACAGATTTGGCATCACAAGTCAAAGAAAAAGGATTTTTACTTGTTTGTGCTAGAAGTGTTTATACAATCCAGCATGATTTTTTCCTTTTTTATTTTTTCCCTCATTTTTTTTAATTACAACTGCATGAAATCATATCTAGTTTATAAACTATCATCTCCAAAACCTCTTCTGCAGAGGTGATCATTACATGTTCTGAATTTGGGCACATGGTTATTCCTGTCTAGAGCTCAGCCACTGTGCATATAAATCACATCCTACTACTGTACTTTCAAGAGCATTTGACCACTTCCTCTGTCTTTTCTGAAGACTAGTCATCATCTTCAATGTGCCTCCAGGCTCTGAAAGTTTGCCCATTGTTTGAAAATGTAAGAAGCAATTTTATTAATGAAAATATTAAATGGGCCCAGGAGGAATGTCTGGGAAATACCACATTATACAGCCCTGTAGTCTGACAATGAGCCACTCCTCCTTTCCTTTTAGGTTTGTTTTTTCAACAGATTCTACAGGTTTGACTCACATAGGCACCTGTCTTGGGTCAATTGTTATTCTGTTTATCTAATTTGCTAATGGTAACATCATCTAGGATGATATAAAAAAAAACTTTCTCAAGTAAAATGACAGGACAAGGGGTGATGGCTTTAAATTGAAAGAGAGTAGGTTTAGATTAGATGTTAGGAATAAGTTCTTTACTCTGAGGGTGGTGAGGCACTGGAACAGGCTGCCCAGGAAAGCTGCAGGTGCCCCAACCCTGGCAGTGTTCAAGGTCAGGATGGATGGGCCTTTGAGCAACCTGGTCTAGTGGAAGTTGTCCCTCACCATGGCAGGGGGTTGGAAATAAATAATCTTTAAATTCCCTTCCAACCCAGGCCATTCTATGATTCAATAGTTTTATGAAGTAGAAATATTGCACACAAAACCTCTGCCTTACTAGAATAGGAAGTAAGACTGCTTGATATGAATTGTTCTTGACTAATTCATGTTGGCAGCTACATAGAAAGCTAAGCATGTAACAGTTTTATGGGAAAAGATATTTTGCACACAGAGGAATTATTATATCCTATGAAGGTTCCTGAAGCTGCCATTAATTGCAGTAATGATCACACTGTTAATATTGCCAGATCTCAGGATTTTACTGTGAGCCTCACAAGTAAATCCTTATTTCCTGTACTCAAATGACTATCTGTGAAACCCAGATTTCTTTTTTATATAAGGCTACATTTCTAGACTTGCAAGTGGACAAGCACTTGATAATGTGACCTCAAATGGATTTCAAATGCAGAAGGAAGACAAATAGTAAGAAGTCAATGGTGACTAAGTATTTTTAAAATCACATGATTTTGAGAGATCTGAGATGCTTCTCAGCATGAGATTTGGGATGGCTGCCATAACACACGTCAATTCAAAAGGCAGTGCTACAGAAAACTGTATCTTCCTTGCTTAGCATTTTTAATGAAGAAAATATTCTAATGAGACCCTTAGAGTAGTGGAGATGAACAATTGCAGCAAAACTACTAAGTGCAGTTCTTTAAAAAATGTAGAGCTGCTAGCAGGATAGAGCTGGTAATCTTTTCTTTGCCAGGTCCATTTTAACTTATTTTGCTAGTTCATTCTGGCCTATTTCTGATGCAAATGTCATAAAAATATTATATGAATGCAAGAGACCCCTGAAGAGGCAAAAACTCCATTTCTGTCGGCACAAGTTAGGCTACTGCTTTGTTAACAACTTGCAAATAATTGCTCTTCCCAATTTTTGTGTGTCATCAGTTCTAGCAAGGGAATGCAGAACCCCAGCATACAGCTAGTTTATTGAAAGACCTCATATCCCAGATAAATATATGTGAGATCTATCAAGTGTGTTCAAAACTCAGCAATCTCAAACCATTGAAAACCTGGCAGGTATTTGAGAACCTTGATGGGAACTCAATACTCCAGAAAACCTGGCTGTAAATTATTTTATCTTGCAGTTTATGAGAGTCCTTTGCCCAGCAGCAGGGGAGGGAAAGATTATTATATGTTAAAAGGGAGAGAAAAGTGACTGCAAAGGAAATTGGAAGGTGAGGGAGTGAGGGGCAAGAAGGGAGGAAAAGTAGCACCTGAAAAAATATAAAACTGCAGATTTCAAGCTTCCATTGACCTTATATTCCTTCTTTGCCATCTATTCTTTCACACTGTCTGTGAACAGCCTTATGGGAGACAGAAATAAATTGCTTTTACATAAGTTACAGCCCAGACCCAAGGCAAACTTTGTGCTGCTCAGGCCAGCACTGCAGGGAAGGAGATGGGGAACAGGGCCCCTTTTGGGTTTGCTATTTACAGCAATCTCCCTGTGGGTTTCAAGGCTCAGATGGAGGAAATTCAGCTATATACTATACTTTGATTATCAAATACAAAAGTTAAAACATGGCCAAGCTTGCAGACACTTCCATACTGGAGAAGAGGCTGGGAATACACCTACTTATGTACAGGGCCACAGTCATAAATAAGATGTTAAGGGCATAAATGTGGTCAGAACCTGCTATAGTACAGATCTTGCCATTCCTCCATGTCCCAGCTGATACTGAACTACACAGCCTGACCACTTGAGAGATCCTTTTTTCAGTATCCCCAAGCACAACATCGTCAGAGTGCTACAGAGGTTGATCAGGCATGCATGGGAAGGTTCATAAGGCTCTCTGTGAAGGTTTTGTTCTTTGGTGTACCTTGAGCATATGTGTTCTGTGGGATCTTGTTTTTTTCCTGATAGAATATTAACCAAAAAAGTCTCTCAAGGTGCTCAAACTCTGGATTAATTTGCTCTCTGGCAACAGATTAATCCACATTAACAAATTAATCTAACAGCCAAGCATCTCTGAGTTGGAACACTGTCTCAATGCAGTTTTGTCAGCTGGGTTAGGAAGAAAAATAGCTGTCTTACTAGGACATAAATAAAAATCTACTGGCTGAGGGTTTTGTTCAGGTTTTTAAAGCATGTTTGGTTTTTATGGGGACCTAGGCATTAGTTTGGGGGTGTATTGGGAGCCTGGATGGTAGTACCAATGGCTTGACAGAACAGATTTAGGGACCTTTGACTGCTGTGAATTTTCATGCAAACAGGCTACACTGGTCTGAGACAGAATGGTGGCACCATAAACCAACAGGCCTGAGTTCTGATTAGTTTATGCTTTGTAGATGTTTATGCTCTTTGAAAAAAGAATTTTATTCTCTTCAGTCTCTCCAATTATCCCTGTGCAGACATACAAAGAGGATACGAAGTACTACTTTATTCAAGGTAAATTCAGTCAGATAATAGGCAACAATTTTTTGAAGGAACCCAGTCTGATTCCTCCACACCACTGAGGATAGTTCTCTGAGTGAGCTGGAGCTCTTGGGGCAAAAGAGGATGGTACACACCATGACTTTGAGAAGAGAGGCAGCAGAAACACTGGGCTCCAGCATTTCATCTGGGATCTCAAGACAGCAAGAGCTCCTAGGTTTTTATAGGAATTTTGTGGAAAAAAAATTAGTAGTCTAGAATTCACTAGAACATCAGATTTGAGAGTGTCCTCCTCATAGAGAGAACCAGAATTATGGTAATAACCAGATCTCTTTCTTACAAGGTTCTACAAAGTAGACACAATGAGATCTCTTCCCTATAAAGCTTAAATTTATCCATATTAGATTTATCCATACAGTGTAGTTTAGTCCTAAGCAGTCTATATTATTTTACACCAACAAAAAGAACTTTAAAATGTCCTTAGAGTACAGCATAATGATGCATTTTATGTCTTTATTCATTGGTCCCTGTGCATGAAGTTTTACTGTATTGCATTTAATAATATGGGAGATGTAAAAAGGCAAGAGACACTGCAGATCTCAGTGGTTCATTAGTCCTGCACTTTATCGTGTTTAAACTTCTCCTTCTCCAGACCACAAAATAGCTTCCTCCTGTATCAAGTGTATTAAGTGTGAATCCACAGAGGGAACTTTTAAATGCTGCTGCTCCAGAAATAATGATTCCTCTATCTCTCTTCTAATAGAATTTATTATTCTGGAGGAATTTCCCCATGTAAATCCCTAGTCCTGAATACTTACATCCAGTGCTTGTATGTTTGTCTCAGCTATAAGGACACAGCTAATGAAATAGTTTCAGAAATAGTGATGAGAACTGTTTCCTATTGTAAAGACACATCTAAAAACACATCTTCATTAGCAGGTACAGAAGACTATTACCAAAAATCCCAGAACATTTTCAGAAAATCCTTAATGAAGCAGTCTAGACAGGCATTTACTCCTGAGATAATAGAGATGAAATATCACCAAAAAGGGAATTACAAGGAATCATAATAAGCAGTCCCCCAAAAAAATGCAAAAAAAAAAAATTGCTGAGGGCTTGGTGCCATTCCTCACAGAGGGAGGCCTTCCTTCTCCTGGTGGAAAGCAGCCAGGTACTGAGTTGGAAAGAATAGAATATGAAATAATATTTTTCCTAGCAGGGTTCCAGTACCTGAATTGTGATCTGATGCTTTGGATGGAACTTAATCCAGTTTTTTTTACTGGACTGACTTTTTTGATAGCTTGGATGGGAGATAGTCCAGATTTATTTTTTTTTTTACTAGACTGAGGGGTTTTTTAAGAGAAAAAGTAAAGGGATTTCTTTGCCAGCAGGGGACAAATTTTCATGCTGTCAAGTTAAGCTGCTTCTCGCACCTAGTTTTCATTTGAGACTACGCCACCAATTTAATCGTGATGAGATGGGCTCATAAATCTCAGCCAGAAAAATTATGCGAGCTATTCATTTTCCTTCTACGCCAGTCACCGGCATCCTCAGCTATCCTATTCCAGCAGCAGAGACTTTGAACCACTGCAGCAACAAAGTACTGTGGTCATTCCAAATCTTACTCTGCCCAAGGACAGGGGCTACCAGAGCCCAAACTACCCCTGGCAGTGCATGGCTTAATCAGCTCTCACCTGCCCTGAGGTTAAAATGATGAGGCACTGACAGGCAGCAAACAGGCTGCTGTGGCTTCTGATGCTGTCTAGCCTCCCTGGTGTTGAAATGCTGGGCTGCTATGACACCTCCCAGGAGAGCACTGCTTCTGCTGGATGAAAACGGACCCATAAACCTCACCCTCATCCTTTCAAACCAGCCAGTGGCTCCTTGGTGCCTCTTCAGCCCGTGGCATCTCTGCATGGACCAGCTTACAAATGTGGAAAATATTCTCACTGGCTTGAGTGGGGATGATCAGGGAAGCAGATGTGGCCAAGAAAGGCAAAAAAGAGCTTTGTGTGAACAGTGGTCCTATAAGCAGAGGTCGCTTGTGTCATTTACAGCTGCAGAATTTGCCCCTTCAGCATTAAAATGGAGGCTGGAGGAACCCCTGCTCTTTGCTTGCAGGACCTGCATTCCAACAGAATTATCAAGAAACAGGCTGAACACAGAAGTTCATGACACCATGAAAATAAGTACATTTGGAGAGGGTTTTATGCACCTGAGAAAGTTTTGTACCACTTGTTTGGGTCAGAGCAATTGCCTTATTATCCTCCAAGGTTTAGCACATTTTATACTTGAGCGGCATACCTGAACTCACGTGCCCAGGTAGGCTTCCATCTTGTTTTGCAGAGCTGCTAACTTCAGTGTTCATGAGTGCTGGGTTAACCTTTACTTCCTCAGAAGTCATTTATCAGTTCCTTGCTGTTGTCTGACTTTCCCTAGACTCCATGGCTTGTACGAGTCCACTGTTTTATCTTTCAGCACAGAGGAACAGTTACTGCTGGACTCAGGAGACATTTATCAAAGACATGATTGCTGATTTACTACAAAGGGCTGCTGGATTCCTCTAGGAACTGTCTTTTGACCTGTTGCTATAAATTTTGCACTGCAGAATTGGCAGACTCTAATAGCTTTTTGTAAGTGAGTTCTGCAAAGAGAAGCCTGACCTCAAAGGACCTACATATTTTAAATTAAGAAGTTGTGCAGTTGTTTGGGTGTTAGGCTAAAATTTAGATCTTAAAAATGTAATTTCTCAGATATATACTAAGATACATTAATTGGGTTTTTTCCATTAAAAATTAATACACGATTGTAATTTTTTAAAGAAATTTTTAAATTTAGTGGTGGGGTATGGTGCCTATGGAACCAAATGCATAATCATATGTTGCATGGCTTAGCATCAGAGCATATTTTATACTGAATAAGGAAGCAAAAGTGTATTCAGCTGATTTTTGTTATTTTCAGTATGCTTGTGCTCCAAACTAGGAACAATATTAAAGATGTAGATGTATTCTTGAGAATAGTTGAAGGGATTTGGAACAGGGATAGTTTCTATTTTACCTATTCCTAAAATAGGTAAAATAGTTCCTATTTTACCACAGAAGCAGCCTGGATACAGGAGAGGAAGCTCTAAATCAGTGGTACAGAGTGGCTGCAAACACCAGCATTTGCATACGTGTGGACAAATACAGAGCATGCCTGAGAATTCATGGATGGGCAGGTGTCTGAACCTGCCAAGTCAAGGCATGAATCTGCCTTTGCAGCACACTGGAGATGCCAGTGGAAGATCTGAGACATTGTGGAACAGTCTGGTGCAGGTTATCAGCGTTCATAGCCATTTGAACACTTCATAGGTAGTGATTTACGACCGAGAAAAGCAAATGTAGGTCTCTGTCCTTCCCTGCTCCACCATACCATAGAATATTGCAGAGGGTGTTTCTGCAGTTACACTGATGCTCTTGCACGGAGTTTGGATGATCTATATAGCCTGACTGCTGGGGAGGAAGCACTGAAGTGAATTTCCATTTTAAAAGTCATAGTGGGAACAGGAGAGATGGTTCAGCTTTTACATATGGGGCAACGGGCCAGATAGGGCAGACTGATGACACAAAGGAGTGAAGATGAAGGGAGTGCATCTGGAGACAAAAGAAAGTCAAAACCACAAAAGAAGCTAGTAGCTGTAGGAGAAAAAGAAAGAAATATGAATCAGAAGGGAGTGAAATGTGAGGAGTCTTAGTGGAAAGAGAAATTATGAGAAGAAAGAACAAAGAAACAAAAAGACTGATAAAAGATGCAGCAAATTTAGAGTATGTGAAAAGAGAGCGATTAAAAAAAGCCCAACAACATCCCAGAATATTTCACATCTGCTCATGGGGTTCAGATGACATTTCCTGCTTAAATTCATGGTACATGTGTGAACATACAGGTTCCCTAGGTGACTTTGAAAATTTCAGCCAGGAAATCCAGTGAGCCAGAAACAGTACCTCAGACAGGAAGCGTTACCTCTAGAAAAGCCAGTTCAGGAGCTGAATCAAATGAACTGGCCAATTTTTTTTTAGTTTTTTAATGGAAAAAAATGAGGCTAGAAGAAGAGAAACGGCTGCTGCTAAGAGCACTTCAGACTGTGCTCATGCTCTAATATTTTCCACTGAAGGAACACAGAGCCTTTCCTCATTTCCCATCACCTTTTGGGCCTTGTATTCTGCTCTGAACTCAGCTTCTTCCCTTGGCATGTCCTTCTGCTTGCTTTTCTTTTCCTTCTCTGTTACTATTGCACAAAGAAAAGAAGCCCCTGAGTGCTTGGAAGGAGCCTGCTTCCAGCCCTTCTCCTGGAGACCTCACTCAGAGATCCAGGGAGGCTGCTTCCACACTGCTTGAGTTTGTCCTCAGCTCTGACCTGCTCAGATTTCTGTGGTATTTGCAGTGACATGAGTAGATGTGACTGTCCCTCTTGTACTGTACAGTTTGTGTAAAGCTGAAGTTTGTATTACAATCAGGTGCTGTGTCTGCACTGTATTTCTACCTTTCCAAAGGAATAGTGATTAGCTGTGGCCATGGAAGCACAGGAAAGGGAGCTCCTGCAGAGAAGGCTGCTCCCTGCACCACATCTCTTCCCCAACTGGAATCAGTGCTTACCCTCAGATTTATATGATGCTAAGACAGAGCAGTTTTTTGACTGCTACTTAACATAACCTCTCCTTCCTTTAAAAATATAAGATAATACAAAATTTGGTGTGTGAATTTTCCCACCTACAGTTCTTTTAGTCTATACAGATAGGGAGGTAGGACAGGTGACAGTCTGCAAATTCACCAAAATGAACAACCAACAAAGTTCATCAGCTGGAGATTTAAGGGCAGCTTATTTAACACATGTGGCTAAAATTAAATGTGCACTAGTTGATGGATGAAATCACACTATGTTTTCATAAAAATACAGCTCAGTTCTGGAGGTGCTCTTCATTCCTGCTTCGCTGGCTTGCACATTGTAATTGAATCCCCAAATCCAGAATTTGGCACTCTTTCTACACTGTAACTAGGTACCTGGTTCTTTATGTTTTCTTAATGTGTATTATTTATAATAACAGTAAGTCTCCTGAGCTGGTGGTGGAAGTCAAATGACAGATCCTTCACCTATTATGACATGTTTTTTATCAATTATCTTGCTGAATATTCCAGATGAAAACAGTGTTTGTATTGGACAGAATCTGGGCTGTGCCTGAAGAAATATTTTAGTGACATGAGTGTTAGGAAAGCTTTGGAATATTAAGCCAAAAATGGATTTTGTGCTTAAATATTCTCCTTAGCCTGTTGTACACACAGTATACTATTAAGTTGTTATTTCCAAGAGTGGCTTATTTTCAGACTTTCAGATTTGTAGAAAAAATTCTAATGATAAAGAGGGAATTCATATTTTCAGGCTTTTAAAAAGCTAATTGTGAAAGTCAGCAGCTCTTACAATAGGCATCTGTCTGAAAAATATTCCTCAAATTTTTGCATGAAGTGGTGCTGTGTTCATTAAACACCCTGCTTTTGTAGTGCCCTCTGGTCAAAGATAAAATGCTTCTGAAGAGCCTCCCAAAGGAGATTTGTGAAATCACATATATTTCTGTCTTGAGGACATCCTACCTGGATGTCCACGAGCCACAACAGACACAGAGTTTATTGATGGCTGTGTCAAGAACTGAGCAAATTTCTTTCCCATGAGTGGCTACTTCAGATGAGATGAAGGATGGGAATTCTCTTCCAGAAGATAGCTCATACTACATATACACATGCATTTTACAGAACTGGAGTAAGGAACTGCTGGGTCTGTTAGGACTGCAGACGCCTTCTGTGTTTTCTTTCCTTTTTAGGACTTACTAGAGCTGTATAATTAAATGGAGATTATTGGCAACGTTATTTAGCAGTCATTATGGAGTCATTAGGGTTCTGCTTGGGCAAGAAGATAAGTCCCCTTCCTTTCTCACACTTGATACTTCTATCAACAGCTTAGAAAAGTGGTTCACAATGAATTGCTACTTAAGTAGTCCTATCTTCCTCTGCAATCTCCCTCCTGTTGTTCTTCCCTGTGGGCTGGCTCAGAAGGTCAGTACACTCAGTTTGCCTGATGCAATGCAGGCTTCCCGATAGCTTTTGGCACTTTGCAACTGCTCCTGTGAAAAAAAGAAGAAAATAGGGCTCCCAGGGGATAGAGCCACTGCTGATCCAAACAGTGATGCCTTTCCTGTACTTTGTTCTGTAAGCCACGGGCTGTGGCTCTCTGTGGGCTACTCAGACACATCAGTGCTCTCCTCCCTTCACTGCAGATGCTGCACACTGAGATGCGGCACAAGGCTCCATGCTGCTCCATGAAGGAGTTATGGCACCTAAATGCTTCCCAGGCTCTGTGGCTCTCTGGTGGCTGCTCTAACACGGGAATTAGAAGGCTGGATTCCCTTCACACCACACAGTGGAAGTGGGCATGCAGTCTGGTGTAATTACATAGCAGTTAATAATTCTGCAAGTGTGTGTGTGTGTGTGTGTGTGTGTGTGTGTGTGTGTGTAGGTTGAGCTGGCCAGAAAAGGAAACATCTGTTTTCTGGGAAATTCCAGGTTGTCAACATTTCATTTTGTTTGCCCTGGAATGAAACATCAACATTTCCGAATACTTGTGACAAGGAGACAGTCTGTGGGGGTCTCTGTAGCTGCCGGACAGCTGGGCAGTGCTGGGTGGAGCTGGGGCACCCAGCGCCAAGAGCATCAAGTATCCAGGCAGGGGCATAGGGCTGCCAGCTGGCCAGGCTGCCCAGGAAGCTTCCAGAGAAAGTTTAATGAAATCAGCTTACTGCTTCTGACAGGGAAAAGAGCTCCGTCATTTCAAAGCAGATCATTACCATGGGGTTTTTTTCCTATACTTTAATCTGAAATTTTGCTTTAAACAGGGAGAATCTAACGTCCTTTCCTTTTCAGCTGATCACATGGTAAAGTCCAAATCTCAGAGGCCCAAGAAATGCACTGGCTGTGAAGCAGAAGACCCTGCACACATTCACAAAAGAAATAGCTGTATTTTCTGCTCTTCCAAGACAAAACGCTCTTTCAGAGTTGTGGACTCTGCTGAGGAATGTGGCAAAACAAAACACAGCAGTTCCCTGGATAAGTCCTTTTAAACAGGGAAAGAAGAAGCAAAGAGTTTTAATTATGCCCTGATTTTCCCACTGTAGCATAACTGAGGATTTAATTTTATAGGCTTCATTGCTGAACACTCCAACACTTTGCAACTGTTTAATGAGTATGGGTGTGGAGGTGAGGAAGAAATGCTGTATGTCAGCATGGAGTCAACATGGGCTAATTCTGCAAGCTGCAGTCAGTTTTGATGCTGGCAGGATCAGATGGCAGAACTAATAGAAGCTGAGAGGGCAAATGTTCTGGGACTGGCAGAGCTCTATAGATGACTGCAATCTAGAGTGTGCATCTCAAAATGCACTTTTTTCTCTAGAAATAAAATCTCTCCTCTTTTCTAAAGCCTTTTCCTTTTCCCCCTCAAATGAAAGCAGTGCTATACCTTTCACTAAACTATTGGATATTTTCTTCCAAGTAGATGTGTGTACGCTGTCGCAGACACCTGCCAAAATATTATTTCCATTATACCTCAGAGATACTTAGTAGTTAAACAGTGACAAAGCTTTGAGACAAATAGGGTACTGATACGTATTTCTGAAAAGATGACCTTAAATTTGAATGCTAACCTACCTTTGATTTTAACAGGAAAACGAATATGAAACAGCAAGAAATCTGATCTGCAGAGCCAATAACTTCTCAAAATGTTTTAAATCCTCCAGCCCATCTTGTGAGGCAGTTGATCTCACCAAGTATCTTCAGCTCTGGTCTGCATTGCAAATGGAGCTCACCCTGGCAACCCTGTTATTTTGGAAACAGCAGCTGGGTTGAATGGCACGCAGGGCCACAAAGCCCCAGCAAGGCACGTGTGGAGGCCTGAGCAGAAGTGGCAGAATTTCATAGTCATTACTGCAAACTTTTTCACTATTATGCATGAGCAGTGACAGGCTTGCATTGTTAATCAGAGTAATTAGGATTTAGTTGAGGCATGACAATAACCTGTGCCTCATAAAGGCCTGAAGGCGATTCATTTTCTCCCCCTTTCCTAGGAGTCTTCTATTGTGATTCATAGATAGCCCAGCAGGAATGCAATCAGGAAATCTCCAGTGAATCAGTGTCCCTAAATCTTCAGGCTTGACAGGTTGAAGTCTGACAAGCTATTAGAAAAAACTGCTGATCATTAGGCTGTCTAAAATAGACTTAGCTTGTTTCTGTCTGTGTTCATTGATTTATCTGCAGAATGATATTGTTTGAAGCTTAGATTACTCATGCTGCCGCCAGCTGACATGATTTGTATGATAAAATGACAAAGCATGGCTCTGGCTAAGCACACAGGTCTGTCAGCCTTTGCTGTTTCATTGCTTTTGACTCATTCTGCAGTAACGACAAGTTGGTTCAATATTATTGTGAGAAACAAAACCCGAAATAGACCAAATGCTTTAAAGCAATTTTTGATCACTGCAAACGCTACTATCACTGACAAATAGTGTCAGCTCTCTCTGGATTATTTCAGAGCAGTGATTTCTAGGTCAACTGCTGTGGGCTTTGCTTCCCAGTGTTCACAGCTCTGGACAGGCTTATTACAAAAGGTCTGGTAGAAGTTCTCCTTTATGCATGTCTTTTCCAATGTTTTAACTAAAACAAACAAACAAACAAAAAACCTTTAAATTAAATTTTAAATAAGCTGATTTAATCTATAATACAGTATTTGAGTTGTCAGATTTACTTCTAAGTTATTCTTACACTCTATTCAAGCTTACACACACACATTCACACACAATGAAATTAGATCGGAAAATTTCTGAAGAGATTTTTTTTTAAACAGGATTGTATTCTTATTTGTCATTTACAATGACATCTATTTTTCCAGTCTTCCAGTCTTCCCGTCTTATTTATTCTATTTTCAAAAAAATTCTTTCTTATAGGATTCAAAATCTCAATGTGGAAAATAGAAAATAAATTCAACTCTTCTTTCCCATTGGCAGGGATTCTATGCTCTTAAAAATGAAAAAAAAAGCATCTGTTTTGCACCATTAGTCATGCAGAACATGAGCAAGCATAAAAGTGTATATTTATATACTTGCATAAACTTATACATATAGTATGTATATAGCATGTTGTCTGCATAAATTCTCCTGTTTGTCAGAGACTTGCAACAAGACTTTTTAAAGGAGAAATATATTTACTCGTTATTTCAAGCAAATAAAAATATAGAGAGAATTTACAGTTTTAAAAATATTTATATTTATAGATATTAAAGCAGAGAAATTTAGTGTGGCACAAACATGGTCATATTGCTGTGAAAAGTATAATGAGATACTTAACCACAAAGCAAGTCCCAAGTTTCAGGTGAACATGACTCCCTCTCCATTTATTACTTTAAGAAGATTCTTGTATACCTTGCTAAGAGAGAGAGAACAAAAGCCCTCTGAGGTTTTCCTAAGACTCTGCCCAAAGTTCTGAAGCTGTAGTTACAACCTGTTATGGCTTAATTTGTAGTCTTCACATACAGAAATGCTGAAGGAAGAATGTTTACCACGCTGCATCTCACACAGAAGGTGAAATATTTGCAGCCAAACTGGTTTCCATTAAGCCACGCATCAGGATCTAACTATACTTCAAAGTTTTGGCAAAGATAATTTTAAAGTCTTTTACAGACAACAAAAAATTCAGTGTAGTACCTTTAGGATAAATTTGTCTTCCCACCTCTCCTCCTCTGCTTCACCCCCACGATGCTATGGATGATATTAATGTAGATATGTGCAAATTTATGAAACAAACACTGATGGAGCATTAACTTCTGCGTTAGTATGTGTATCAAATGGAGAAAGCTTTTCATGACAACTTACACTTAAAAAGCAGTTCAGAGACTTGGGTTTGTTGTAACATTTAAGTCACCACCAAAATACCTCAGATAAACAACTGGAAAATTGTATAAAAATCACAAAACTCTTTAAGGCAGGTGTGGAAATAGTAGTTAAAAGAACTGAATATTTGCAACTGGCATGTATGTTTTTAAAAGAGTAAATGTGTGCTAGTCATAGAAAGCATCAATAAAAATGAGCTCTGAATGAGCCACATCCAGAAGCAGCTCGTGCCTACAGAGCAGTGTAGTAGACTATTCAAAATGAAGAGACATCTTTCAAAATATGGGCATGGTGTCCAAAGAAAGAAAACAGAGGAAGAGTATAATCCCCAGCAAGTAAATGTTAAACCACAGCAAAGCTAGCTAAAATATTAGTGAAAGCAACTTGCAGAAGTAATGGGAGCTAACAGTAAAGCCTTTTGTATATACATCAGAAGCAGCACGGTTGGACAGCTAGCAGGATGAGAAGAAGCAGCAAAGGAAGATAAAGACATTATGGAACAGCCAAATGAATTACTTGCACTGGTCCCTGCTGTAAGTGAGGTGGGAGTCCTTCACACTGGGGTCATTCTATACACTGAATGAGTCTGGGCAAACTCCCATTTGGAGTGTCAGAGATTTTAGAGCAAACCTGTAGCACAAGACATCAGTAACCATTGGCAGTTTTCACACAGGAGATTTGAAAGAGTTCAAATATGAATTTGTCAGGCAATCAGCTGTGATTGTGATGGATGAAAGCAGCACCAGTATCAGGAAAACATAAAAAGTATAGATAAGGGGAACAAGAATAATCAAAGGAGTGTTCTGTAAAGGAATCTATAAAAATAACGCCCTTCTACTTGCAAAAGTGCTGACTGAAAGGTTAATGTGGTGAAAATATCTGAAATTAAGAAGAGATTAAACTTCTGCAATAGTACAGGAGCTAAGAGCCATATTGCTGGACAACAGGAAAATATAGGAAAAGGAAGAGGCTTTTTTGTTCAGTACATCATTAAATCATCCTTGCTGTAGGATGGATGCTGTGAAGGACAAACTGGTAATTTTCATCCCTCTGAAATTATTGGATTAGGCAAATTTGTGAGTATAAAATGCTTTGTATGGGTGATTTATATGCTATCTCTATGTCCGAAAATTCTTATGTAGCTAAATACTAGAAGATGGGAAGTAGGGCACAGCTGAAGGGCAGACTCTCAGGAGGATATAGGATGAATCCTGCTTTAATTGAATCTGCTGCCAAAGATAAAACACCATCAAAGAGACATTGGTCTGGGCCTGTGTTATATTACTTATGCTTTCACCCCATGAACCAGGCATTTTGTCTATATAATTCTCATTTCCAGGGATGTTCACTTGTGTGATAGTTTTTCTCTTCTGACTTGATTACTGGGCACAGCCTGGGCAGCAGAAAAGGAGAAACTCTTTGCAACCTTTGAATAAAAACCTGTTAAATAATGTCATAATCTTCTGTCTATTTTCAAAAATAATGTGATTCAACAAACAAAACAACCAACCACAGTGAGCTTTTTCCACAATGTTTTTTGTTTTACTGCGTAAAATAAAAAATGTTGTCACCTCAGCATGTATTTAGTAGTCTTTGCTTTTGGGGACAGGAATGGTAGGTAAGTTCTCCCATTTGTGTTGCTTCTAACTTGAACAAAGCAGAATATAATTTATTTTCTTTAGCTATGAGACCAAAATACAACACAGAGAAATGTATTTGCTCCTGTGTATGCAGGAAAACCTGCAGCCAAGCCAGAAACCAGATCCAGTATGTGTGAGTTCCATTTCCCACCCTCATCATTGGAATGTAATCAGTAAGTGTTCAAATCATGAGGTATCACTTCAGAATCTATTCAGGATATGTTTGACCATGATACTTTTTTTTTTTTTTTTTAAATGTTTTCCATGTGCTATTGTGAAGAAATTCAGCTTCAACACAGTTAACTCAGCCCAAGTTTTGGAAACAAGATTTAGGCCCTTCAGGGGATTGTCCTTCCCTGGTGTTGTTAATCCTGTGGTTTTTAAGGCATTTTTTTCATGAAAAGGAAATGTGTTTTGTTTTACTTCAATGTTTACAAGTGTTTGTCTGGGAAATATAGGATTATAAAGGAACACATTTCAAGCATCATGCTGGGTGTGTTAGTGCTTTGTATTCTGCTACCACATCTGAACTTCCTTCATGTTGTATTTCATAATGTCCCAGACAAATAAGGATGAGATCATGTTTACTAGAATTGTTTAATCGCCAGTGGTCTGACCCTGAAAAAGACAGGGCACGTTAGCGTTCTGTCACCCTGGATGGGAACTGAGGTTGCACAGCATCTGGCAGTATGTTCTCAGCACCTCACAGAAATTTGTGCTCTTAATTTAAGTCCCAGACCACATCTCTTTTCTTCAATATACTGCAAACATATAACTGCAGTTAGCACAATTGGTACTTTCACTTTTAGCTGAAATGCCTCTACCCAGCAGGACAACGAATAACCATGAGATGACATTGTGATGAATGACAATGCCTCCAACAAAGTTCTTGAGCCATAAATGGAAAGAGACAGTAAGTTTCATCCTATTTTTTGAAATTGCATATGTTGCAAATCTGTTTCAAATGGAAATTAAATAATGCTTTTTTAGCTACAAATTACAATAGGCCTAATGCAATAAGGCATCAACTTCTCTTGTCCTCGGTTCAAGTTGTGGTCGGGAGTTTCAAGACAATGCCTAATAAAAAACACATTGATTTGAGGGTGGTTCCCTGTGATAAGACTGTTTCCATTTGCAGCTCTTTGCAATCTTTCATTTTAAGGAATAAATAAATAAAAGGAGGGGAGGGCAGGAAAATGAGTAAAGAAAGATAATATGTGCAAAACACAATGTGTTTGGGGCACCCTTGTCCTGCTATCTGTACAGTTGTACAGTCCATTGATTACAGTGGTGTTTCTAGTGACTCAAATTTACACAAATGGAACAGCATCAGCCCTTCAGATAAGTGTGATTTATGCCTTTCCTGGTAGCCACAGCAGATAACAGCGCTGAGCTATACCTTCTTGTGTTGAAACACCTTGACATTTGTGACACAAGATACTCTCCTGGAAGTGATAGATATGATAATTTTGTATCAAGTCTTACAAAGAGATTTTAAGAACTTGAAAACAATTGCATAAATAAGTTTGTAACTTTTCATTTTTTCAGGGTTCAAACTGCACTAGTTTTCTATTCAAACCACACAGTGTTAATGAAATAATTTGCAGACTGATATAAATGCTGCTATTTTTCAAAGGTTTTTTTCTCAGAAGTCTATCTTTTCAATAAATGGAAATACTCAAGAAGTAGTTCATATTATTTCAGAAAGACTTAAAAAAAATAAATTAAAACCCCATCCAAAAAAATATCATAATTCTTTCTTTGTAATGAACATCCAGTATGTTATCTATTTACGTGTTCATTCTTTAAAAGCTCTAAATCCACTACCTAATTATTATCTAAAGAAGATAATATTGACAATAACTTAATCATCTGATTTTCCTTAATCTTTACACAAAAAGAAATGTCTTTTTGCATCACAGACAAATAGAATCTCTTCCTGGGGAGGAATCCTCTTATGGGGTTGCTTCTCAGGAATCACCACTCCTATCATTGGGCAATTCCTGACCTCTGGAGGAAGAGGAGGAAGCCCATGCAAGCTGCCTTTCTGTACAGCTGACACGTTCTGATCCCCAGAACCACAGCAGTAATACGGCTGAATTAACAGAGGGTTTGTCTATACCACAGGCACAGAAATTCCTTTACGGATTATGGAAAAAGTGGTTTCAGGGAATCTGTGCTGTCTGCTGAAAAAAAGATTTAATGAAGAATCAATGACCAAATTGAGCACTAGTCTCTTCTCAATGGAAGCCTTGTTTGAGTCAAAATTCCCCTCCGTGTTTGTAGCCAACTTGAGTAAGTTTAGAAGAGCAGCACCAGCTGAGGGGTAACTGCAGCACCATGTTTGGAGAACGCCTCCCGTTTGCTCATGCTTTCTAACATTCCTGAGCATGGTCAGCACTTGAGATTGCCACTGCTGGGCATGCCAGCTGGCTCGCCTTCCTTCTTCTGTTCTGCAGAAGAATCCTGGCGAGTAAAACATTTTCAAAATGTGTTTTTGACACAGTGGTGGAAGACTTACAGCTATTGTTTGAAACAGGCAAGAAGAAATAGTTATATGTGTTCTCCTTGTTGCGAGGAATCACATGGTAATAAAAATGTTCTGGATTTTCACTGCAGAAGGTCGGTGTGTTTTGAATCTTTGCGATGGAGACAACCTTAGCAGACTAATTTTTGTGGAAATGCTTGTTTTGACAAGCGAGGAAACACAACAATTACTAATGCATTTTGCCACTTGAGTCTTTCTTGACAAACATACCCGAGGATTATAATATAAATACATAACTGCTTTTCCTCATTTCAACATGCCACTTGTGAACAATTTTGTCATAACAAAACCCATCTTCCCTGCTTTTCATTTATCTCCCTAAAATAGAAATGGTCTTTTTCCATTTACCCTGCTAGAATAAACATCTATTAATTCTTCTAGGTCACAAAACCTTCAGCTTCTGAAGGTTAGAGATGTCTGCACAGTATGCAACTCCTCTGGTTTAGTTCTGCCTTGAATCAACTCAACAGAAAATGTCCAAATATTTGCCCGGTAATGGGAAAAATGAATGTAATTGATCCACAGCTCTTATGTGCAACATCAAAGTACTTAGAGACAAGAAGCTATTGTAAGACAGTGACTAATAACTGTATGAGGGGATTTCCATTAGCAGGCCCACAAGGAAGATGATTCTAGTCTGTGAGTGCCTTGTGAAAAGTTAAAACTGTCATGAGCTATACAAAGAGTTTTTAATAAAACAAAAGTTGTGGAAAAGGTCATCACATTTTATATGTATGACTTTGGGATACATCAATTAAGGTCGGATGCAATCATAAATTATTTAAATCCACTGAATGCTCTGTAAAATCATCCTGTAACACAATTTAAAGTCTTCTACCCCAAATCTTTCAAATCACTGTATTTTTGATAGCTGTGTAGATTGCAATAAGCAAAACTGAGTTACAGTTCTGTAATTTTGTAATTGTTTTTGAATAGATCCAAACTCTCATGGAATGAAGTGATCATTTCCCTTACTCCAGAATATGCAACCTGATGGAGGTGTAGCAGTTCCCAGCACAGTGCTACTTTTTAGGCTGCCACTCTGGTGAACTCTTGAGGTACCTGATACTGATATCTAGCCAATGTATTTAAGATGAAAGCAAAGTAAAAGACTCATCAGGGAGCTGATTCTGCCACCTTTGACTTTACTTTGCTCAAAATATTTAAACAGTGGCAGCAAATATCTGGCCCTGCAGAATGTTCTTCTCAGTTGTATTTTCATAACATTCCTGGATGAGATTTGCATTTCCAATTTTATTCTGGTTTAGGAAGCCTGTGCTGTTGTCAACATCTACTTAGATTATTATCTCAGACCCTTAGAGACAATAGTTCATCTTTACTTTTGTAATCATACTTACATATGCAAGGAACATACTTAGGTGCATTTCTTCCATATGACCCCATACATCACCAGACTATTCACCTCCAAACCAGGTTTGGATTTTTTTCCCCCACAAGGCAAACTGTGCATCACAGAAGCACACATACAGTGGAAGGAGAGAGAGAGCATAGGACCATTCTTGTGTTTTCACATTCTTTGTGGATAGCTGAAGTGGGGGACCCAGGGACCAGGCCCAGTCTTTGCCTGGAATCAGTGTGAAAAGAGAGGTGAAGAGCATATTAAATCAATAATTTCTTCTCCTCGCTTGAATTCCATTGAGCCTGCCTGGAAGGAAGGAGATGGCCTGTTCCCTGAAAAGGCACATCACAAATTCTTCCCCATTTGAGCCAAACGCTCACAGTACAAAGGATTGCATTTTTCTGAGACAGTGCTTTGGATGTGCTCCCTAATGTGGTTCAGCTTCCTTGCTGCCCCTTATTTCAGCCCATGTCTTAACGGTATAATTTAACCTTAAATTAGAGGCATATTTTACCCTTGTTTTGTATGCAGAAATTCCTTTGATGTAATTGGGAGCCCGTGCAAAGATGGAGGGTTTATCATGGCCCTTTGAATGCATGTGACATGGCAATTTGTCCAAGACATATTCTCATGGAAGAAGAATGGGATCCCATTGTGGGAAAATCCAGGGCCAAACAGTGCACAGAACTGACATCAATAGGACTGAACACAGTGTGAAGTTATGGCAAAATCTGATGTATTGGCTGGGGGGGGGTTATGCATCCACTACTCTTAGCGTTGCTGATGGAGAGTGGATATCACATTGTCTCAAGAAACCCTAACTTCTGTTGCAAGAGGATGAAAGGGAGATGATCTCAAGAGTCTGAGTGACCATTTTAACTGGATACATGTGGGCAGAGTCCAATCCAAATCTCACAGAAAGCTGTGGAAGTGATTCTGATGGCTTTTGGATGAGTCACACTATGAAATCTCAAAACTAGGATTTGAAATAGAGTCAGTGAGCACTGAAGTGACTGTTTCACCAGATTAAAAGACATGACATAATTTTGAAATTGAACATGCTCTTTTCAATCAAAACATCTCCAGGCTCTTTTGATTATTCCCCCCATTCTTTTTTAACAAGGCAAGTTTTGCTGACCTTTATGCAGCCTCTCACAAGAAATTCACCTAAAGAGCAAAGTTCTAAGCCCAAACTTATCTACAGAATTCTAAAGAAACATATAAATAATTTAAACAAAACTTACCACATCTTATTTAGGCAGCAATTTAAACTGTTGTTCCAGACTTTGACTGTAACAGTGGTCACATGTCCTTTGTGTGCTCTCCACAGGGCCATAATTTCTAAATATATTAAACTGCATTTTTCTTTTAGCACAATCCAAGATAATGCAATGGAAAACAGGAGGGACTGGTTTGAAAGTTCTGGAGTTTATGAACGGCATGTGAGATAAGAAAATGTCAAGGAAAACAGATCAGGGGCAGAAGCAGATGTTCAGCTTATGGCCACATCTTTGATCCTTTCTTCTTTGCATGTCTCTTACATGATGTGTATACAGAGAGGGTACAGAGCCTACATTGCTAATGTGCAGGAGTGAGGGTCATCCTGAACTCATAGGAAGATGGGTCTGTAAGTGGATTGAAAGGGGTCATAGAGTCAATATTTGCACCATTTTCTCATGAGAAAGTAGGTCCCATATCAGCTAGAGCACAATCAGCACACAGCTTCTAGCCCATATGTATTGCTAAATCTGGGTCAATAGCATGGCTAACCCTGAAGAAATATGTCAGTGTGCAGATGAGAGGCTCACTAGGAACAATTCATGTGCAAGAGCCTGCAGAACTATGCAGCAAACACCTATATGAGGAACTTGAACAATGTGGCTGGATGATTTATATCAGGATGAGGATCTGGCTTTAAACAGGCAGAGGAAGAGAATTTTGAACATAAACAACATAAACATTTTAAACTGGTTCAGACTTTTGTTAGAAAACCAACACTTAAATTGCTTCAGAGAGCATGTGAATCTCCTTGTACCTGTGCATCAGCTTTCTGGATAATGTCTTTGGTATCTCACAGGTACTGAAGTTTGCCAGCTGCATGTTTCTGCAGCTGCTTTTTATTGAAAGACACAATAAACACTACAGTAGTGTAAATCCTCTATAAATAGCTGCAGCAAAAGCCATCCCTGTGCCCTGTTCAAAGTTAAACACCCTACTAACTTCCTAGCTCCTCTGTACTTGCTTGTAAATTGAGTACAATACTAATGGTTACCCTTTTCTGAGTGATTTGGGATCATCTAAAGAGAGACGCTATGTACTAGTCAAGTACAAAACATTAAAAATAGTTACTTATTTATTTCTCATAATTTCTGAACCATCATTTCCAATCCACCTCTATTGTTCCCAGCAAGCAACTAAAATAATTAACAGCAGACAGCCTATTAAGAAATAGAAAGTGTTTTGGTTACTTGTTATTTGTGGGTATGCATTATTCCAGCATGAGAGCAGCCAACTGCAGTTGGGAGAATGTTTTGTACACTACAGACATTTTAGCTCCAATGTTTACAATCTTCTGGGTCTGAAAAAGTTCTGATATTGTTTAACTTCTCTAAAGTTTAATGTCCAAAATTTTGTCACTTACAATGAATAACTCTGACTAAAATAGGTTCTGTTTAAGTGCCCTAATTTTACACCAGTTTAAGCCAACCTGTTCAATTCTTCGAACAGAATCTTTTTCCCCAAATCTTTATTTTACCTAATGGAGCCCTTCAGCTATTTCCAGAACTTTTGGGTCTATCACTTTTCAGAGATGGAGGACATATACAGAGCAACAAAATATCAACAGGTTAGCATTTATAACCGTTTTTTTTTTTTAAGCTAAAATCTAAAAAGGTAAAACAAAGAAAAGCCTAAACACAAATAACGTGTAAACTTGTCTGTGTATGCCGAGATTTGAACTTTTCAGTGAGACACTACAAAGCAGAGGAAGGACCAGAGAGAGAGCAGCAGTCACCTGGCTCTAAACAGGAAGAAGACTAATTTTCTCCCAGGTGTCTTACAGGTTAAGATATTACAATAATCAAAATTACGTTGCCTTCATTTTGAAATTGTTTTTGGGCCTGAAGAAAGGCTACTTGTGCCTGAAAGTTTGCATTTTTTCTGAGGATATTAGTTGTTCCAATAAAACATGATTTCTACTCTTGGTTATTTTCTATTTTTCTAAGCAGAAAAGTTACCTTTGCTAGGAACACGGTTCAAGTGGTCTTACTTGAAGGAAATTTATGGTCTTGGGAACAGGGTGATATTTGTCATGGATATCTAGGAAGACAGAAAAGAAAAGACCATCCTAGGAAGGCTTCTCAAGGGAAAGAAAGGAGAATGAGTAAAATACTTTATCTTCTGGGACCAACATCCTTCCTCCTGACAAATTTCAGACCAGAACCACTTAAAATTAGAATCAGACAAAACAGTTTTCTAGTAGATCCTTAATGTTGGACACCATTTTGTTGAGGCTCAAGGCCTAGTCAAACTGCCTTAGTGCTCAGCTTCCCTCAGCACTACTGTTGTTTGCACATCTCAATGCTGTGTTTGAGCAAATCTACCTAATGATGTCAAGTAGAGATAGAGGACTGTGGTAGGCATGTAGCACAGGCAGAGAATGCTTTCCATGGGGTATCAGCTGCTGCTTTTAATTAACAGAGAGTTAAGTGGATTCCTACCCACCCTGAGAGGAGCAGGTTCACAGATGCTCCAGCAGTTAATCCCATGCTAACAAGGACGGTGGGCATCCGGCTCGGTGTCTGAGGAGCCTGGCAGGAGGTTATTACAGGGTAACTGCTAACTTTTCTCTTGCAATCCCCTTGAGGTGCTTCTTGGAGACAGAGGGTGTCTGTTTGCTTGTTCCATGGCTATGACACTGTGCAGTCCATCCAGCAGTGCCTTGTCAGTGCTCCGCAGCCCTAGCCACCTGTGACTTCAGGCCACCCAGGCCCTGCAGGAGGTGGTTGCTCTCCTCACTCATTCCAACTTGGGCTCCTTTCTGGAGCAGTTAACAAGGCACCCAGCTGGGATTGCCTGTCTCCTGCAGCTGTCTGGAGACCACTAGCTCAGTTAACCAAAACTGTCCCTGAGGACCACAACGACACTTTATTTTTCAGATAGCTTTTGGGGATAATGACTTGAGCTAAGGGATTCCCCTGATTAGTCACTATGCCAAGGACTGATATAATTATTGATACAAGAAAACACATTCAATGTATCAAATATATAGTTTGAACTCAGTTTTTTTTAATAGTTCTTTCCATTTCATTCTCTAGATCATCAGTTAAAAGTAGGATTTTGAACGGGACTATATAATTCTGCAAGACACAGTCCGCTCCCTGTTGCCTTTTTTTCTTTTCTATTCATTGCCTGCATGGTAGAGAGGATGATTTCTCCCTAGAGAGAAATAATAAATGAATTATAAAAGCATGCATTGTAATTTTTTAGAAATGGAATATGCTTCACACGCCTACTGAGAGATGTGCATGAAAATCCATGTACTGTACATGTTACAGAAGAAGGCTTTTTTGTAAGTTTTTTTTTTTTTAATGACCTATGCTTAGAATGCTAAAATTGAAACCGTGCTCTGGGTGGTCTTTATTTTTGGCTGAAGCCTCGTAATAGTTCCACAAATATTAATTTATGAAGAACGCAGAACACAAGTGAATGTAGAACTGACCACTTTCTTGGTGCTCTCATATTACTGAAGTTGTATCATTATTATTATTTTCTTACAGAACAGTAGGAATACTGTTAAAAAAATTAAATGGGACTTTTATCATTGAAAAAGTTCGTGGTTTGCTTATTTGGATGAAAAAAAAAATCAACTGAGCACATGCAAATAACTTCAGAAATAAAGTTTAACAGTACTAGTTTTGACACCAGCCCCGTTTGTTTCCTCTGAAATGTTTAGCCAGTCCAGCAGCCAGATATTTCAAGAGCAGCCTCACAAGTGAAGATTAAATGTGTGTGTTTTTATAAAACAATGACATCTTGTTTTCAAAGCCCTGCAAGCTTAAAATGGATATTAGAGCAGTCACATATAAACTGCAGTTCCCAAGGACAACTGTTTAGCTTAAGTGCCATTTAATGTTCTCCTAAATGGTTCTGCTGTTTAGTGTGCAATATATCTTCTAGATTAGACCTTTAATCCTTTACATTGTGCTTGCTGTGTCAAAGAGGACTTCATGCCAACTTCTTCCTATTGGTGGGTCTCATTCTCTCTCTTTTAACAGGCAATGAAGAACATCAAAGTCTTATGTTTTGCCTCTTTGAATCTTTGAAACAAGAAATCCAGATAAAAGTTTTTGTGAACTAAAAACTTTAAACCGTTTAATGTGTTTTCCCCCTTGTTTCTGCTTTAATTTTAGTGCTTTTATGAGCACAAAGAAGCAGAAGAAAAACCAAAAATAGTTTATAAAGTGTTGGTTTTTTTATTAATGTAAAAAAATTGATATAGATTAGTTGGATCCTTATGATGCTAATTAGGACTTCAGAGTGCTATGGCTTTCACACCTCAGTGCCCTAAGATGAAGGGACACAGTGCCATAACAAACACAAGACACTAAGTAGAGAAATTACCTGGTGCACCATGTTTAAGCAGAGTAGGGTATAAAACAGTCCAGCTTTGATGCTTAAGGCACATCAGTTTATGCTGAGCCAGCAGTGCCATGAACAAACCAAAAGAGCCTCATTACTGATGGATCTTAAGCGTAAGTACTGCTTTGCAGCATAAGTCAATAGTGGGTTTCCAGAAACTAGCTCTGAATTTCTTAGTCTTGGCTATTCTTACATTTGCTCCTGAGAGGAAAATAAATTTGCCCTGTATGGCCTAAAAAGCAAAAACATCTGCTGGTATTACGAGCAGCCCTATTGTCCAAGCTCAGCAGCAGGGAGGTCTGCACTTGTTCAGTTCTGCTTTCCGGCTAAGCATCGAGAAAGCCTGTGGGAATCATTATCAAGGTTCCTGAGGGCAGCTGGGGAATGAATTCACCTTTTTGGTGCAGCCAAAAAAGGACATCTCAATGTCCTGGCTAGTAGCAACTTATGCTACACGCCACGCAGGAGACCCACATTTGGGAAAAGGTTTGGAAAACTTGCTCCAAAGCCAGTGATGGACAGCAGTCATGGGTTAAAGGAAGGACATGGCTCTGGAAAGGTTTGCAGTGGTAGCTAGCAGCTGGAGGACATGGAAAGCAAAGACAGTGGGAGGTGGGGATGAAAAATTGATGATGCAGCAAGAGCCCTTGGTTAGAAGGAATCCCGACTCACTTATCCTGATTCATTAAGCTGAACATCTGACTAAAGGAAAAGAGCATTTACCACTTCTTGCCACTCACTCCAATTGCTTCATCAGTTACAAAATGTATACACTCAGAGACCTGGGGCTTGACATTGCTTTTCATTGCTATTTTTGTTATCTTCACCTACAAACAGGTACCTTTGCTTTGTAATTAGGAGCATTGAGGAAAGGAATATATTTCACTTCTTTATTTTTTTTTTTCTACTTGCATTTCTGTAATTTATTTTGGAGCTTATGAGTAAGAAATACATTTCATATTTGGGATCAGATGTGCACATGCCCAAAAGCTGAAGTTTACCTCAAAATTTTAAATTATTAGATATTATTCACATTCAGACTTGAATGTTAACAAAATCTATGACCAGACATCAGCTATCTAAGAAGAAACAAAGTCCAAATAGCACTGACTAGGAAAGCAAACAAACCTCTTCCTGTAAGCACAGAACCTCCAGGTTTCTATCCAAGTTGAAACACCTCCAGTGTTTCTGACAGCACTGAGGAGGAATCCATTCAGTCCTCAAGTTTCTTGGTAGTCCTTTAATCTTTTATCTTTTTAGGCTCATGAGTGAAAAATAACACGGGCTGTGTTCTCCCAATCCCATACACCTTGTACCTTGTTTTTACCAAGCACTGAAAGCTTTCCAAACCTGCCTGGCAGGTCCATAAGAGACTTTCCAAACTTAAGCCTTTCCATTTGGAACCAAGTCTCAAGACCCAAGCCTACTCTAATAGCAATTTTCAGCCTCTGTCTGAAAAAATTTTCACAAATGTAATTGTCTTCTTGATAGACTCAGCTGCATGGTGATTTTTTTTTCAACATGATATTTTTGTAAAGATGTTCGTATAGGACAGTTTAATCGTTGATGTGGCACATGTCCTGTCAAAGGGAAGACAAGTAATGGTTGAATTTGTTGACAGGGTGTGTTCTTCCATCCACAGAAAGTTGTGTAACTCCTTGCAGCTGTAGCCACAAAGCAATTGAAAATCAAGGATTAGCCAAGGTAACTCTGGTGGCTTACCCAAGGAACTGCTGGCAGATAGGGTCACTGATCTCCAGCTAGACATATACACAGCTCCCCCCGGGGATAAGGGACTGTAACAAAAATAGACCTGTCAGGAACCGTGAGGCAGGATAAAGCATTCCCATTTCACTCCAGACAGGGGTTTTGCTTACCTGTCTTTAAAGATCTCCATGCAGAGACTCCACAGTTTCTTTAGGCAATCTTGCCCTGCACTCAACTTCCCTCAGTGAACGTGTTGTCTCAAAAACATTTCTTTAATCTTCCTTCCCACACAATTTGATGCTCCTACCTGAACACATAATTTTTTTCCCTATCTCTCCCTATCCCTTGCATGTGGGAATCAGCTTGTTCCCTTCCTCTTTGCAACAACCATTTATATCCTTGCATACAGTTTATCACAGCTCCACTCAGTCTTCCTTGCCCGTGCTAACAGATGGAGGAAATCTCCAGTTAACAGGAAGATGGTGTAGCTGCCTTCCTATCAGCCCACCCTCGACTTCAGTGAGATAAGTAGGATTTGGAGCTCTGGTGAATTTTGACGAGCACAACAGCCCCTTGAGGGGCTTTCTGAGATAAAGTAGCGGTGAAGTTGTTCTAATTTATCTTGAAGATATAACTGGATAGAGCTCATAATCAGAGTGGGGGGCATATAAAGATAGCTGGGCTGTTCCTCTTATGCAACTGATTTGTGTTGCTTGCAGCTCAGGAAATCCAGAATATATACCCACAGTAAGCTGTGATTTGACAAATTATGACCAAAGAATTGATCACAATATCCAAAGTTTTAAGCTGTGGAATACAACCAGGATGATATCTTTCACATGCTTCTCACAAGTTATTTAGCTGTTCATTAACTTCTCCATAAGATAATCCATATATTTTTAAAAGAAGAAAACACCACTACAGAAATAACCTTTCATATACCACCAAAATCAAATAGTGTTAAAAGACTTCTAACTTGACAGATTTTAAATTCAATACTAACAAATTTATGCATTATGTAAAATTGATAGTCAAACTCATATTAATGAGAGTGTATTGGTATCAGTTTTCAAACCTTGTTCTGAAATTTTACTTAAATATTTTGGGTTCAGCTCACTAATATAACTTGGCTCCTTTCTGGAGCTCTAGTGATGCAAATAACTACAAACCAATTTAAATAGTTGGTTAACCTCAGTTTATGACTTCTTTGTGCTTCAGCAGTGTGGAAAACAGCCAGGCTCTATCTGGTTCTCCATCTCTTGCTAATCGAAGGTATCCAATTGCCTCCCACTAAGGCATTTTGTGTGCTCTATAATATACCTTAATCATCATCTTCATTACTTACGTTCTGATATCTAATAAATTTTAATTTATAGTAAGCTTCTGCCTTTAAAATTCTACAGTGTGATGGAGGGTATACATTTATATTATATTTACATGCCAGTGGGTATACTGAAGACAGACTTGAAAGGAGCAAACAATCTATGCCTGAGGAGGCCTCCTAGATATCACTATTCATTGAAACAGCACATTTAAGCACTAAGCACTTGATGTTCATGTGTATATGAAGGCATAACTGTAATACTCTTCAAAATGGTAAAAAAATATATTCAAAGATAACATCTTTGTTAGTGTGTAGGCTTCCCATCAGCTATAAAATAAGGAAAGGGACAGATGCACCAGATGTAAGCATGGATCCATGTTAGTGGTAGCCATAACAGAGAAATGCATTCATGTGAAATACAGCATTGTGTGTATTCTGAAGCCTGGAGAATTGTTGAAGTCTGTGCTTTCTTCCTACGCACAGCTGCAAAGATAACACTGTCTACTGTTCAAGGGCTCCATGGGGAATTCCTTGTAACAGTTCTGTTCTTTCAATTGTTATTAAGGCTTACATCCCCATTTCAGCTGATGACCAACTCACTATCTGGGTCAACTGCTGGCATAAGTCCCATCAGCAATTATAATTTTAACTTGACAGTATCATTCCTATAGTGAAAGCGCAAGCTGGAGCTTTACAGCGAACCTGACTGGATCATTTTTCCTTTTTCTGCCCCTGTACTGCATGAAAGGGTTTCTTCCTGTTTACCTTTAGCTGTTAAAATTTCTGTGATGACAATATACTTTTGTGATGCACTAAAATAATAACGACAATGGCACATGGTACCCTTGAACCGAAAATGCTTTGAGGAAGAAATATAGATACATAGGCCCTTATCCAAAGCTTACTGAAATCACTTGGAGGCTTTTCCATAAATTTTAACAGACTTTGGATCTGACCTTAAGTTATTTATTAATGACAAAAACAGGTGATACACTTTCTCCAGTTTGGGCAAACCTTCTGAATTTACCAATTAGAAATTGAACAGGAGTGGTACCTTCTGGTTTCTTTCTGGAACAACTGCTCTTACTAATAAATGCTTGCACCTCTAGTCTGCAACATTTACACAGTTACCACACATTAAATTGAGTGTCACATTAAAAACAGTTTTTAGGTCACCTGAGCTGCAGTGATAGACGTCTTTGGAGATCAATTCTGTTAAATTGTGCTTCTCTAGATTGCACTTCAGTGCCTGAAGACTTGCAGCAAGTGCTTTGAAAACTCTTAGTAGACCAGCTACAAAGGGGTTTCTAAAGACTTCTTAGGAGAGATCCTACTTTGGACTATGCAGCACAAGAGCATGATCAAAGTTTGGCAGGGAAGGTCTCTCAGGTTTTAATGGAGCTTTCCAGTGGGGGGTGTGCATTGAGATAAGAGAAAAGTACAAAGCTTATTTGAGAGTGTTAGTGGCCAGGACTTCATTCCTGTAAAAAGGAGATTTAAAGAGGTTTAGGCTTTGCAATCTACATCAGAGTTAAAAAAACCCCCAGTCTGACTCCCCAGGCTTCTGATGGGGGTATCCATATTTTTTTTTAATCTTAGCAGTTGAAGACATCAGCCATGCATTGACCTACCTTTGTGTAAGAAGCAGGAGTCCACATAGAGAATGTGGATCAATTTTTTCTGTCAGTAACATTTATTTAAATGGAGATAATACTGCAAAAGAAGTATGTTCGCCTTGGAAAGAGATGGTGGAAGTAGAAGAGAATAAGGTTCGTTTTTTTCTCCTTTTTTCCATATTCTGCAAATATGCAGAATGTTTGGGGTGTGAAGGTGTGCCGCAGAAGTGTTTGCTGTTGGGTACTGCTGTGAATCTTTACTCTTTGAAAAATTACAGTCTATTAAAAGTTACTTTAAAGACTGTTTTGATTATCTTAGTGCATTCACTAGTTTTATCATATCCTTTTGTTACTCCAACAAAAATTAAGTAGCCCATTATTCTGCATATGAAGTGCTATAAAGAGTTTTGGACTGTAGTCTCCATGTAATTATTAGCTCTTGCCCTGAAAAGCCATGGAGGAAGAAATTTGTCAGCCTATGAAAGCTATGCATGCTTCAGGAATAAACTTATCAGCAGGAGTAAAATAAGGATTTAAATGAAGAGAAGGAGGAGGCAAAGAAATTTCCTTTTAATTCACTAGCTATTCAAAGATGCCAAATAAATCATCTCTTCATGGCTTGAAATACTTCATTTGAGCTATTCATGCATTTGCTATTGAAGCATTTAGCAAAATCATACAGTTAATCCAGAAATCATCTCCAGTAACCTCACAATGGATTTGTACCCTTGTTTCCCACCAGCACAGCCACTTAGGTAAGAATGGGAGCTCCATTATTTCAGGAGTCCCCAGAGAGTTTTTGAGTGATGCTTCATCTGTATGAAAAGGAAAAAAAACCAGGAAGGTCAGAGAGTGACTACAGGATGATATGCTCCATTCATTCTTGACCACACTCTCTTCAGTGTCCAGAATATTTGTTTGTCTCCTTGGCTGACAAAACTTACAAAGCTAAGATGCAATGCACAAAGACAGCCTATCTCATAAAAATCACACAGCTGTAGGATGTTCTATATGTTCCAAGAACTGGGGTTGCACAGAAAGGAATTATTTGAGATGTACTATGTTTGCTGTTTTTTAAAATTGATATCCAAACCTGTGATTTTTCTGGACAAGGGCTGAAATTTCTTCCCCCAATATCCTTGAGTTTGGGGGAAATTCAGAATTCAACTCCAGATGCAGAGAGGAGAGTTAATCTCACTTCTTGCTGTGGACAACTCACTGTAAAAATAAAATTCAGTAATCTAACTGCACCATAGTTTTTACAGACAGCTGATTTAGATTGCTTAATTAACTCTTTCATTTGGAAAGAGTTAATTTCAGATGTTGAATGGGAATGTTTTCAAATCTACAGCTCTTTATTTCAGAATATTCTTCCCTGGTCAAATTTTTTTCACAGGATTTCTGAGTAGCATTCCTTGTTCTCAGGTAATATCAGCCTTTTTCTGAAATTTGTGTTACTTTCTTGGTTGGGTCATGGTAGGTCAAGAAAAGAACGCAAACAAAATGTGCCTTGCCTTGATCCTTCATCTTTTTCTAAAGGGAGGTAACGAGGTTGTTCTGAAGACAATCCATCATTTCCCTGGTGGTCCAACCACTTCACTTAGTTTATGATTTGCTGCCAATGAAGCTGTATCAGCACAACTTGAGGCGTTGCTCTCAGGTTGACAGTGACAGACTGATCCCTGTGGGAACAGCAATATGCACTGCAGGGCATATACTGACTTAAAAGTCGGGCAAGATTTTAAATAAAATGGCAGTATCTGGAAATAAAACTTCCATTCAAAGTCTGAGTAAGAATTCAGGGGACATTAATAATTTTGTTGGCAGATCAGCAAAGGGTTTCTTAATATTGTGACATCATTTTGTTGATATGAGAGGAAACATCTTGTAAATCAGATAAGAACTTTTCTCATCACTGTCCAAATGCATTTGAGGGAAGTGACACTAGAACTGGAATCAGTTTTTCTTGTTTGTGTTCTGGCCATGCACACAGCATCTCTTCCGTTGCGGATGTCTGTCAACAGGGCCGAACAGAAGTCCTCACCCCTGAAACATTATGGGAGGTAGACTACAGAAAATGGCTCACACAGCTGCTCACTCATGGCCCTCAGAGGCTCTCTTTTTCTGTTCTGTAGTATTCTAAAACTATGGATTTTACTGAAGATTTTTTAAAAGCAAACTCTGTATCTTGAGTTCCGATTGTTCTTCATAATTTTTATGTTCCCTTACATATATATATATATATATATATACACACACACTCACACATATATATATACATATATACATATATACATATACACACATATACATACATACATACATACATATATATATATAAATATATATAATGAGTATATAAGTGCAAACCACACAAATTCCTACTCCTGATGGTTTTGGAGCCCTACCTCAGTGAAAAATACAGCTGAGAAAACAGTTTAAAAAAATCTGGCACTCAACCGACCATAACAAGTTCAAGTGTCTTTAAACAAGCCTAAATTGTCAGGCTAGGATGGGTCTTTGGGCCTAAGTCTATAAGCCTACTAACCAGCTCATGGATCCAGACTTCCTTCAGTGAAGCTTAGTCAGTTTAATCACTCTCTAACTGAAATATAGCACATACAGGCTCCAGACACAGTTTCAGCCAAACTTTGGGAAGTTCATAGCAACACCTGAACTCTAAGTGCAATTTTTTTATTATGCACTGAAATGCTAGACACTGCATGGTCAAAATCAAAAAGAAGTTTTCTTCTGTACTCAGGAATAGCCTCACTGTGAACTGGGGAGAGAGGAAAGAAGGCATTTTACTACCCACAGTACTACTGTGAGGCATGAGAATAGATGCAAGAGTTACTGGACAGAGATAAAACTCTGCAGTACCTCTTTCCCCCATAAACTTGTGTTAGTGTGTCCTGTGAGCACACACAGGCATGTGTATGTGTGGACAAGAACAACTCATGGGTATTTGAAAGAAGTTGTTGGACAGAGGGAATACTTTATCTGCACTGTAATTTACATTTTTATGGGAAGAATGCCCTTTTATATGCTCTGCATAGCTGAAAGAGTTGATGATGGACTCACCAATGGCTGTTCTCCCACATTCATGGCTCCAAACTGTACTTAGCATGTAACTGAGGAAAACATGATACACTTAATAAAAGAAGCAGAGGGCTTTTGTTTCCGCAGAGGACTCCTGGCTTTACTGGTCAAACTGCTTCCAGAGATGTCAGCAGTTGCAGAGCCCTTTCATACGCCTAAAATATGAACCCACACCATTCCAGGCAGCATTTGTGTTAGCAATGGAATTTTTAAATAGAAATAATTAGTTTTGCTGGCCATGGTTGTTACATCTGGCATACATTTGCCCCAGTGAACCCTATTTTTAAAAAACAAAGCATCTGAATTGAGGTTCCAGATTATACTAGTTACTGATCTTTGCAAGCTTAATCCATTCTTATGAGCAACGCCTCTGTGGTGTTTTCTTCCCCAAAGGATATAGTACGGGTGCAACCCAAGCTTTTTTGTGCTTAATCTGAACCAGAAGTTTGAGCTGATTATTTTAAAAGGCATGCTGTTTCTTAAAAGTGATTTTCTTCCTGTCTTCATGCTGTGCTGATAAGAAGTTATAAGTGGATCTCTTTAATGCTCCAGGCTGGAGTGATACAGAAGAAGCCATTCGTGCATCTGGGGGCTGCACAGCCTAAGGCTAAGCCAGTTGATGTAGCAACAGTAAATGCTGCAAAAATACACTTTTACTTTGAAGCATATATACTACATCTTTTAATTTCTGGAACCCGCACATGTGGGGTAAAATTATGCCTGGTGCATAAAGGTGCTAAACAAGGACAGAGGAAAAGACCTTACCCTTTCAGCACAATGACCTGGGCTCTGTAGTGCTATTGACGATGATGGTAAGCCCAAAGCAAAGGGAGGGCAGGGGTCAAGAGTTGTCCCCTGCAAGCTTTCAAAGGACCCTACTGCCCAGCAGGCCAGTGTAGCCTCTACCAAATTGTCTTTCCCACCCCTGTCTTCTGACTGGTGTGCCCAGTGAGGTCATAGAGCACCCAAGTCCAAGTTCTCAGGGACCATGTGCTCCTTTATCTCTCCCCTAATGGGGGCAGTGCATATGCCCCGCTACTGCAGCCTCACTTCAGCTGCTGCGCCCTGCACACCGATTGCAAGCACTGGGTTTACCTCCCAGCTGATGTCTGTAAGAAATAATGGCATAGTTAATGCACAGATACTATGTATTCATACTTCAGTCAGCGCTGGATGTGGGACAGCAATCTCCAGCAGTGAGGGAGCTGGCTTCCAGGTACATTCCTGGCTCATTCCAAACTCCCATTGGCCCAAATGCATTTAGGTTGCTGTAATGATAGTCCTGTCTATTGATCTTCCTGTAATCAGTTCTCTCTGCTAGACAAATACAGGTACTATAAAACCTAATTAGGTGTTTTTACTGTTTAAATACATTTGTCAGTAGAGATGTGCCCTCTGTTCAACATACAATATTTACAAGTCATAAAAATCTCCTTTTGGTGATAAAAATGCCATTTCACATAATACTCTTTTTTTTTTTTTTTTTAACTAGAAAAAGCAGACAGAACAATCTTCACAAACCCTAGATGGTCAGACTGCCTCTACTATCAGCAGGTATTAGAGTAATTTCATCAGCTGCCTTAGAAACCATTACTGATTCTTAAATCAGTAGTCAGGTCTGTTTCTATTTGTAATCCAATACATGCACAAGTGATAAATTAGTAGCTATCAGGTAATTTGTTAAACTCTTGGCATCCCACAGCTTCATATTCAGATATCCAAAGTGACTAATGTATCTTGATTATGCCTGCATTATATCATGATGTCAAAATCTTAGTAATTAAAGAGCTGGACTGAAATCACAACACTGAGATCACATATGCACTGCATGTGCATATCCCTCCCTGCAGACCTGCAATCCCTATTAAGTCTTCACAAATGTTAAATGCACCTCTATATATTCATGGGAATTAAACATAAGATTGTGAAGTATCAAACTCCAGTCTCAAAGTCATAATTAAGTTATTTTGTTAATTATTTGTCATGTCAAATCACCTCCTTGAGAAATTTCTTTCATCATTCATTTGCCCTACATTTTATTCTAGCAGCTCCAAATTGCAAGCAAACTGGTAACAGATCTTCTTGTGTCCAACTGGTCGAGGACAGGAATTAAGATAACCAAACTTAATCAAGTCTGATTTATCCACAGTTATGTAGCTTCTGTTATTTCTCCTGGCTTTTTTTTTTTACCCCCTGGGATATATAAAACCAAATTTATAAGAAGAACAGAAAGCTAGTGCTGTCCTTTTCAACCTCAGACCAAATTTTCAATGATTAGCCAGTTTTAAGGAGAGCCAGATGAGACCTCCCAGTTTCCTTTTGGCCATGTCCTTGGTATCTTAGAAAATACTGTCCTGTTACTTTAGAAACAGAAGTCAACAACAAACACTGAATGGAGGTGACCAAGAAAAGTGACAGAGTTAAATGGATGTGTCATAGCTGGCAGAGAACCAGATGAAATTATCCAGGCCTTAGACAGCTGAGATCGAATATGTTCTCAAGCGAGTTGCAAAGCAAGAGGAAATTCCAGTAAATCATTTACTTAATGAGATCAATGTGCAACAGATCTTTTTTCTCTCCCACAAAGTTAATATTAGTATTCTGTTATCATCCTTTTTTTCCCTGTTTGCTAAGTTATCATGTAAGATGACAATAGGGTCTAGCTCTGATTGGGGTCTGACATTACTCATAAATTTACTGTGTGAATTAGGAGTAACTGCTTCACCTGGCTGAAAAATGCAAACTCTTGAGTTGTGACCAACCTGTATAAGATACCTTACTCCTGTCAGGGTTCCCTGGTTAGATGAGTAGGAGCCAGGATTATCAGAGCCTCTAGATTCCCAATTTGATCACATTCCTACCACTAACAGCTTCAGAGGCACCTTTTATTTATTCTTTAAAATATTTATGTTTTATAAAAATACATAGAATTTCACTTCCATGAAGGTGGTTCAAGTTTTTTTTTTTGCTTATTACTGCAATTTGAAAGGAACATCTCCTAAAATCCTGGGATTTTTCACATATGTACAATTTTGCCTCCTGGCCCTTTCAACAACCACACTGGAGTCAGTGGAATTATAGCTCCCTTGCCCAGTTAAAACTGCTCTACGTTTGTGGACAAATTCAAACCTTGTGTTAGGAAGCACAGTTCCAACCACACTTGTGGACGTTTCAGAGTCTCAGATTCCATCTACTTTTTTGAAAGCATGTGGCAGGCAGAGGAGAGAAACCCTATTAATGCCACCAGTGAGAGATGGAGAGTAATGTGAGCTCAAATGTTGTTAGACACCAGAGAATCCACATGGAAGAGAGCCCAAATACATGCTCAAACCACCTGAAAAACTAAAGGACAAAGATCTATAAAACCTAACATGAGAATTTACAGGAAATCAGGCCTTTTTGGTCACAGTGTTCTCTGAACTACTTATTCATAGGCTCAATTTTCTATGTACACCCTCAACAGCAGCAACCAAGACAGTCTCATTCTGTAGCCAAGGACATAGGAGCACCACAAGTACTTTGTACAGCATCTCTTGACAGCACCATCCTTTGTCTCCGAGTTCCAATGAACATGGTACTGCTTTGGAAATCAAGTGCTAATGGTGAAAACCTATGCAACTGGAAAGAAACTTCTGCCACCAACATGCAACATCATAATTGCATCCTACTCAAGTTCTTTGGAAGCATTTGTATTTGATTAGTCTGGTCAGCCATCTAGCGTTATCCATCAGGCAGTGGGAAGGGAATAAGCTGGTGGCGGCAAACGCCTGACACTTGCCAAGTTTGAGCAAAGCTTCTTGTGCAATTTGGACCAACTGCTTCTGAGATCTGATTCCTGATATCCTTCCCCCACCTTCAGGTTTCTGCACTGTGAGTAAAACGGGATGGTGGGAGGTTTGTGCCCGTGCATGTTTTCGCTTAGCACCTAGGACAAAGAAGCAATAATACTGCTGAGACACTCACACTGCTCTCCCTTGGAGTCCTGGAGCTACCAAGGGCTGACCCTGTCCGGAAGAGAAGACTTGTAGAAAACAGTGCCAGCCCCTGGCAAGGGGAGGGAGGAAACCTCACAGGGTAGAGGAAGGGTGTCAGTCCACTTTATTCTAGCTTCAAAAGCTCATGGACCTGAAGCCTGGTGATATTTACAGAGTTCCAAATACTTCCAGATGAAAACAGAAGAGGCAAGTGGTTTGAAGCTGCCTGGCTATAAATAAAAAATCTACATGAGTAAGTCAGTAAATGAGCAAAATATACTGAAAATAAAGGATCATCAGGTCTTTATTTTCATTTTCTTACCCTTAAAATGCTTCTGTGGTTATTCTTATCCACTCAGTAAAACCTCTCAAAAATGCAATGATGTGAAAGCATTTGGAAGCTTTTTTATTCCAGGCTGATTTTAAAGATCCAGCTTTTTTAGAAAACATTAAATTACCTAATACATTTCATTTAAAATGACAGGATAAAAACACATCTGCTATGTGAAAAAAAAATAAAAAAAAGAGGAAAAAAAAAGGAAAAAAAAAAAAGGATGGCTTTCTTTTGGAAATACGCTTTATACCTGAAAACTAAACTCATTAAATCAGTTCTTCAGATGAAATTATTGTACTGTAGGTATGTCAAAGACAGTGACATATCCCTTGGGATGGGATTTCAGGAACAGCTAATTATTTGCTCTTTAAAAAAATAGCATTTCCTTTCCTTAATGATCCAACTTTCAGGGAGTGAATACAGAGAAGGGAGAAGAGAGGAAGAAATACAGTGTTCTGGAAACTAAAAATCTTGTTGGTGTTCTTTCTGCAATTTTTGTGGCTAAGACACTGAATGGATTCCATAAGTGGGATTTTGTCAGTATGCCAAATCTACATGGTCTTCTATCTTTTAAAAAATGCCTTTGATTTTCACAGACTCCAGCCCAGCTTGGGACTTGCAGTTTTTTAAAAAAGCATATCCTGCTGCTACAGGAAATATTTTTCTCCACAACACTGTATTATATTTTTTTTTAATCATATTTAAAATGAATCTTACAGAAATCCCAATGGTAGTCTTACACATAACACAAAGGAGTTAATTTCACTTATTTACAGGAGAAAAAATAACAGAATTAACACATTTGAAAATGATGTGAAAGTGCAAAATGGATTTAAGTTTTTTACAGTGGTCAAGTACTGAATGTAGTAGAATACGAAACTATGACTTTTCTTCACATTTGGAGAAAGAGCTTACAACATACTGAATACAGCAATTGGTTTATTTTACACAAGATTGCAAAGAGTACTCCTTCATTTTCCTAGTAGAGAAACTTATTGACACTGGGTAAGGCAATTCCAGCAAGCCTGAGAATTCAATGTTGGGCCAAAACTAAATCTCCATGTTTGCATATAACCACACACTGACAACATTCAGGTCTGAGCAGTTTAATAATCTTTACTTCTTATAGTGGGCCAAGTTCAGATTCAGAGAACCCTTTTTGCACATGCAAACTTGTTAGCAAAGATCTGCAGTGAAAGGTTTGGGTTTCTTTTAATACATCATCCCTATTGGGTTACTTACAAGTCATCTGCAAGAAACCCAAGTTTGCTGTTATTAATAAAGGGGTTTTGAGAAAGTATTACCAGGCAACCATCATTACTGAAGTGTGCTGGACTACAGCTGAAGTATGGGGCTGCAGCAATAGAAGGTTGTTACAGAAAACCACAGTGGCAATCAGCTAGTGCAGTAGTTTGTAGAAAATGGTCTTAAATCAATGATGTAGTTCCATACAAAATGTGAAGAAAAAGACCTGGATTATTGGTATTTTTATTGGTGACATGTGACCTGTTTTATGCACTGTATATTTTCATCCTGTAATCCTTTGTTTCACCCGGTCCCAGGTCAGTAAATCACTCAAAAGAGTTATTCACTGCACTGGAAGAAAGTTACCAGCAAGAATGGCCGTCATTTAATCCTCGAAGCAAATTAAAATGTCTTGCCTCTGATCTAGAGAAAAGCAGCCTCATTACATAAAGCCTACCAGATTATCAACCCAGCCCTCCATAAGTAATTCATATGGAAAAATGAGAGAAAAGAAGTACTAAGCAGCCAGCCCACATTGCTCCTTTGTTTACTGTAAGCTACAGAAACAGAGATGACTGGATGAACCTTTGTTTTTTGTTATCTATTCTCTAGGAAGTTCTTGTTTTCCTGGGTCAAAATCTCTCCTGACAGGGTCCATTCAACTGATAATCATCAGTGTGGGCCTCAGTAAGCCATGGGGTATCTTAAACCCTAAAGGGATGCTTAGCATATTCTGAAAGACTAAGCCATCAGGAAATGTTTTTGGCAAATGTCACTCAGCTTTCTCGAATACATCCAAACTGATCCTGGTTCTGAAAAATCAGGTATTTAAGAGATCCAAAGAAGTAATGCATATTCTTTTCACAATCAGGTTAACTTCATACGGAAGACATAATGCTGTTACTTATTGATTTTGACAAAACTGCTTTGAAATAAAACAGATTTTCCAGCACAAAGTACATCTAATTTGTTCCGTCCTAATCAAACATTAGCTTATAAGAATTTGAGCATGGAGAGATCCAAGACAGACTGTGAGTTTGGAGAAATATGCTAAGAGTGTTACAACTGAGTAAGGTCGTATAAACTTGGTTAGAGTCAGAAAATAATTTTTTGCGCCAAATTTTTCAAATTCCAATAAATTTAACTGTCTTGTTTCAAATTCTTAGTCCCCCTGCATAAAACACCATCTGCTTTTACTATATAAAATGCCACAGTCCATTCCTGGAAAAAATGGAGTCTGTGGCAAAATAACAGAGAAAAATATTTTTAAGACTATCTGCTCAGCATATTTGCTTTATTTTCCTTACTACCTTTTTAAATCATCATATCCTTAAGTTGATTTTAAACGAAATCAAAAGAAGAATCTGTTTAAATTTAATGAAGTAACCCCTCATGGATGGTGAAATGACTTTCTAAGTATATTTTATGTTCTTTTGGTTCTTGAGTTTTTCATTTTCCACAAATGGAACAGATTTACATGAGCTCACATGACAGCTCTGGCTTGGCGAGAAGTGGCCATGGCTGCCAGAGAGACTACTTAGCCTTTTGGTACCTCGGCAAGGTAGTACTGTATGTTTAATAGAACTAGGTGTAAAGTGATGGTCTTTTTTCACTGTTTATTGCTAAGCCAACCTACTATAAAACATTGATCTCTCAGATACAGGAGACACATGACTCCCATGCCACTAGGTCCAGCAGGCTTAACCTGCTGAACTCAAAGTGCTAAAAGGACTTAAAATGTAATCATTAGTAGATTTTTGCAAGCAGCTGGTAAAACAAGACTTCTAGGCAGTCAGGGTGCTTTAATTTATTTCTTAATCCTGCCAAATCAGCAGAAAAGTATTTCAACTTAGTTACACTTGGCAGACAAAAGGTAGGATTCCAAGGGGACAGCACAAAAGAAAGCATCCATGCAGGTGGAAAATGATAAATTCTGTGTAGTGGTGCCTATCAGCTCTGAGGTCCACATTTTTAATGTTTCTCTGGAGGAAAAAAAAAAAAAAAGGTAGGAGAAATACTATATCTTGTTTTGGCTCAACCCTGTAAGAAATAAACCATTACTTTTTTCAAAGCACCAGCAGCGTTCTGCTCAGTCTTTCCAGCCTCTATTAAATCCAGCATATTGTACTGAGACAAAAGAGATCAGGGAATTTCCCCTTCTTTCCTCCCCATCCAACTCAGAGCTCATTTGTCAGCAAGAGTTATTGCCCTAACAAGCAACTTAAAAGTCACCCGTTTGTAGCAGTTCACTTTTCACATGAAGAGAAGACATGGAAATGGGCAGCCTTTACAACCAGTTTTCCCATTGTTTAAGCTTGACCCTGCCAGTGTTTGCACACAAGATGTCAGGGTAAATGATAAAAAGTCTGCACTTTTGAAGGCAAACAAACACCTTCCCTCCATACAAATAATTTTTTTTTTCTTTGGTTAGTACTTCCTTTATAGATTTTTGGGATACTGAAATACATAATGAGCCTGATTTCTTGTCACTCATCCCTAAATTTACAGGAAAATCTGTGGTGCTTGTTAACTAGAGTATTGACTAGGCTGCAGTGATTGCTGTACAAATACATGCCACACACTTATTTTCATTTAGATGACCTGTTTAATTAAATGCAATCTACAGACGTGATTGCTTGCCATGTAGAGCACACAGGAAATCCTGGAATAACATCCAAAGACTGCACTGGACTGAAAGCAAAAACCTTTGGTTTAACATGCTGCCAAATCTTTTAAGGAAGCAGAAACTCACAAAAAAAGAGAAAAAAAAATAAAAAAGCCCTTATTGCCCTGAGATCATCATAATGTGCAACTCTGGCTAGACTAATGTTACTTACTGGACTGATATTTGAGTAAATTCTCATTAATTAAATGAGCTATTACTTGATTGACTGGCACATAATATGAACCTAAAAAGCAATATGCAGTGACACTTAAAGAAAACTTATAAGAGGAGTAAGAGAGAAGACATGAGAATAAATATGTTGAAAGTATTCTCTAGGGAGGTTTTCTTATATTTCTTTATTAAAACATTTCAAAAGATCTCCCAGCTATTTGCTTTCAACACTAAAAAAGCCCTGACCAAAATGCATGCCATGCTTTAAATATCATCTGCAATGATGTTGAACTTAACCAAACTTGGACTGGGGCTTAACTGCCAAAATTTCCTGAGTGGCTACAGAATTCATGGACACAGGTTCATTAAGTCTCTTCTGTTATGCAACACAATTCACTCAGCTGACAAACAGAGGTGTTTCTCAGTTTCAAATCCACAAAGATCTGGCAGTCAAGTCAAGCCTTACCATCTCATGTCCCCAGCAAGCACACTGCAAGCCAGTGTAGTTTTTCAGATGTTGCTGAAGGCATATTCTAACCACAGCCGATGTTACAGAGATAGAGCTAGCAGTATAATTTGGCTCATGTTATTTATATTGTCAGTGATCATGTATGAAATCAAAAGAGCTCTGGAAGGCTTGGGGAAGTTTTAGCTTGGAAAACTGAAAGTTTTCAGCTCAAAAGTGGGTAAATGCAGTAAGTATTCAGTGGCAAATGACAAGTACAGGCTCTGACAAAGTGATTATTAGAGTCACATTTGAAGGACAGAATTGTTCCTTCATTTAGTGTCATCTACTGCTACCAAAACCTACTCATAGGTCTGCAAAAACAGCTTCATTTATGGATTCAAAACCACAAACCACACAGTATTTGAAGAAAAGTTTCCATACTTGGAAAATGCATGCAATGTAAGATTACTGTACTGCTTATCAGGATTTTGGACTCTTAGACAAAAAAAAATTGCTGCTGTTACTGGAATATGGTCTCATTATTTATCAGAACAATTACCTATTCAGTAAGAAGAAGATACAAACAAAACCAAGACTCTGCAGGGAAAGGGAATACAAAAAGCTATTTTTTCTATTCACATGTAGAAATTCTGAGTTCTAAACAGGAATATACTTGCTCCAAAGTTACACCTTTTTAGAAGCACATTCTTCTTCTTTTTTAAGTTTCTAGTCCTCTTTTTTAATTTTATAACAAGGACCTACTCAGAATTGCTATCTTCTGTTTCAGTAAAAGCCATTAATTTTGGAGTGTAGAAGTTGCTCTGGTAAATTTTTGTAATTACAAGAGTAACTGTGAAGAGTGGAGCTGGAATATGGACCATTTCAGATATCTAATTTTGTTCATTAAACTATGTTATCTAAAAGCCCAGTTTACTTTGCAGCAATGAACATATTCCTGGACTTTTGCTTTGGGCCCTTCCCAGTCAGAAAGATTGTGATCCCAGGCTCAGAGGCAGATAAGCTCCTTCCTGAATGGCAGCAGAAACCTCCAAGGTCCCCAAGACTGGACTGCAGATATTTTCCTGGACAGTGCAACTACTGCAGCAGTTAGTCAGGTCAGCTCTGTTTTCAAATTCTTTAATGTTCTATTTCCACACCTGAAAATGACTTTTAACTAATCAAGTGCAGTGGGTTTGTTTTTCTCTGCGTAAGAAAGAAGAGAAGAAAAACTGAAACAGGAGCTGCTGAGTGATTTGAAGGAAACTGGAGATGAAGGACACGAGAAATGTAGCAGAGATAGCAATAGACTAGTCCTAGTTTTGTCACCCAAAAAGGATGTAAGAACTTAAATTTTATAATACAGAATGCACTAGATCTGATACCTCAGCAATTGAAAATAACATCAAAACTGGAATTTGTTAGGAATCATAAAATTGCATTTAAAACAAATGTGTGTAGGCACATACGTACAATTTATATACCCTAATACATATTTAATACAGAGCCTGCTTTTTGCAGTTAGGATTATAAACAGTTCACTCAGAAGTGCCAGGAGTTAGCAGCAGAGAGAAAGCAGGAACAAAGCTCTGACCATGTAAGTCTCCAGGATTAATACCTTCTAAACCAGACCTGATGGAAGCTCTCAGGTCAGTATACATAATTCCCAGGCAGCACTTTTTAATGGGATGGGACATTCTTCAAGAATGTGAGAAAAATGAGGTAGTCATCAGGCTGGACCAGTATTCCTTCATACAGAAATTAAACAAACTCAGCAGAACTCTGACTACCTCCTTTGCAAGTGGGTTACACAGTCATAATGACTTCACAAGAATTTGTGAGGAAGAAAGTTATACTGAAGCTCCACATAATAAAGTGGAGTTCAATGGCACAGGAAGCCTCAGGGAATGAATGTCTTAGAATGAAAACAATCACTTATTAAAACATTGCTAAAGGTTTCTATTAGCACTATGTATGATTTTCTAACAGTACAGCAGAAATTTTGGCTACAAAAATGAAACGTGAAACTCCTCCTGCCTGACAGTTTTAATCAAATATAGAGCCTGAGCCTATGCAAGGCTGAAATGATGCTGATGGAAGTGAATCTGGCTGTCTCCCATTAAAGGCCTGCAAGCTTTTTTTTTGTTAAGGTTGTATGGAAGGCTTGGAGTCTTATCAGACTCCTTACTGGGTCTGGATGACTGGGCACTTTCCCAAAAATACCTTCTCACATCTTTAGCTTTATGGGGAGTTTCATCCCTTCCTCCTGCTGAGGCCACAATATCCTCTGCATTTGTTACCTGATGGCTATGTTATTAACAGCCTCCTGCTTCCCAAGCCAAAAGTAAGACAACGTGCCGGCTCCAGATGTGGCAGAAGGAGGCCATCTGCCCTGTGCCTGCCTTAGATCACTGTAATCACTTCAGGCCAGTGCTCAGGTCCTTTTTTCAGCTCCAGGTAATTCCTGATGCCAGTTTACAGCCTTTGGAGAATGAAGGCCTGCTGCAGTTGCAAACCACTGAGGCTCACAACAAAGCCTTTGAGATGCAGGTTTAAAAAAATTTTTGAAGGCAATCCAGCATTGTAAAAACTTCTCTGTGAACATCAGCTCAATAGAAACTCTGACCATCTTTAGAAAATAAAGGAAATCTCCCTCCTGAAGAATGCCTAGGATCAGCAGCACTGATTGCTTCAAGTTTCAAACTCTTTTTTTCAAAGAGCTGTTCAGACCAACTTTTGATCCCCCCCCCCAAAAATATAAATTAAGGCATAAATGCGAGATAGTTATGAAATTCAGTAATTCTTTCACTAGAACTGCAGACTTCACGTAAATGGTGAAGGCCAGAACTCACTGGCTTCAGGCCATAGCTCAATGGTACAGGTTCAGCTTTGTATATCTAATTTCTAACACCAAAGAGAGATGACAAAAATCACTGGTCTGGTGTAAACTCACTTGACCAATGCAACTTTTGATGGATTATCTTTGCAACAACAGGCTTCAAACTTAATCAGGTACCAACTTTCACCACACTGCCTGACATAAAAAGATCAGGAGAGCACACAGCCAGAGTAAACTCTGTATCATGTGCTCTGCCAAATTTTACAGAAAAGTGATCCTATGCCCTGATTTGGGTCCAAATTTCACTTCTAGATAACAGCAGTGTGCACAGTATCAACAGCAATGCTTCTGGAACTACCAATTATCTTGCATTAATTTATTTTTTCATGATTATACTTCTGCTTAATCTTGTTGTTGTTACTGCCCAAGTGTTTTGCCCTGTGTACATCAGTAAGAGAGTCTTCCCCAACTTTGTGTGGATTTATAGATACAAACATATACATAGATGCCTGGCTATCAACTGGGGAACAAAGGTCATGCCTATACTTTTCTCTGAATCTGTTCAAAATTTTTTCTATGGAGTCACAGATCAAGCTGAACACACCATCTTATTGATAAAATGGCTTATCAGACATAATTTGAGGCTGCTGCCATTTCCCCAAGATGTCTCCTGACAGTTGCAAATCTTCATGCTTCTTTAAGGCTTCTTTTCAAGCCAACTCCTTCATTTTTAGCGGAGTCTTCCTCTAGCTCCCCATGTTCTGTCCAACCTGGCCATTCTTCCCCTGTGACCCCATGGCCTGGGGACAAATGGTGGCCTTCCCCTGCAGCAGCAGCAATTTGGGGCAAGGTCCTCCTCCTGAGAGCCACTCAATGTACAGTGGATCCCCATGTGCTGTAGGTGCTCACACCCCCTCAGGGTGTGGGGTAACCCCAGGGCAGGCTGTGCAGCACAGGCTGTGATTGCCTTATGTCTCTCTCCCTGGTAACCCTCCTGAGGCACTGAGGTTCAAGGTCCTCTGTTAGGTGAGCATTTGAGATCTCCAGATGAATGGAGTTTTGGGATGACAGTTGTGTTTAGCATTTTTAAAACACTTATGGTATTAATTCTGTGTAGCTGACTAATGTGGGCTTTGCAGTAATGCCTGAAAATGGGTAGAAGTGATCAGTACTCTGCTCAGACTGCCAGACAGCCAGAAATCCTGAAAAAGTATCAAAAAGCATCAAAAGGACTCTGCAAGTTTGTCCCAGAAAAAAAAATCAGGTAGAAAAACAGGAAATGTCTGTGGAAAAACAGACATATGGGAGCTCTAGTTCTTCCATAATCTTCCAGTAGATGAAGTCTGGGCAAAAATTCAGCCTCTCATAGGGTGGAGTTTTATCAATTTATTAAAAGAGTTTAATGATGTGTGAAACCTGGCCTGGTCCCACCTAGTCCTTCTCACCTAAAAGCTGTTCATAGAACAGGCTCCCCTTGTATGTGTATAACAAAAAGATGGCTCATAGAAGAATGAGCAGACAGCATTTATTTGTACTTGTGAATTCTCAATGCTGAATTCTTGAAAATAAAATATTTAACAGAGAGGACTGCAAAACTGGCTATTCTACATTACTCACGTTTTCAGGTGGGATATTGGCAAATCCTTTACCTTAGTGGCTAATTGATAATGTCAGTTTTAATGAAATAAAATAGATGCACACATTATAGCAAACTTCTAGCAGATAGATCAGGAGGTAGAGCAGGTTATAGAGAAAAACAAACAGAAAAGCTTGGTTTGTTGGACTTAGATTATGCCGGTTGTTCAGTATTTCTTAGTATCATAGGTTCTTCTTTATTCTACCTGCAGCAAGAATCCAGAACCCTTCAAGAAATAATCAAAAATGGCAAAAGTAACATTTTTCTTTACCTCTACCTGGCAAATCTTCAGAGAGATACATTTACTGGATGGAAACTTCCTGCCTGGATTGGCTATTCGTTAGTATGAGTAATGAGCAATCCATTCATCATTAGGGTTAGCAAGTTTTCCATTTCACCCTCTTCCCTCTTTAAGTGCATGATTTTATTCACAGCACATAAACATTTATCCAGAAATTTTGTAAAAGCAAACCCATGCTCAGTATTTTGGTCATACATATATGACAAAAATATAGTCAGGTGGAGAAACTCAGTTTAAAACAAATTCATATCCACTGTTTGTTCACAACATCTAATCCCTCTTATTCTGTGTCTGTACAAAATTTACATTACTCTCCTTCCTTTTCTCCCTTTCACACATAGTACTGCTTAGAGAGAGAGAGCTGCTACGTACCTCAGGGGAAATTTGTTCCTGGGAGAAATATGAGCTCTGGAAGATGTTGCATTATCAACTAAGTTTTAGACCTCAAACTTGGTATGTCCCACCTTCATGTCCCTGTGCTGCTTTCTACCCTGACCCAGGTCACTTCAGGGATGCTGAGCTGCAAGGACTTAGTGGGTGTATGGACAAGAGATGACTCGTGGTATCTGAACATCCAATATTTATCTCAATGCAGAAGTAACAGTCTTCAGGTAGGAGGATGCCTGAAATATTTTTAGCTTTCTTTAGCTTCTTTTCAATGAAGCCTTTGGGTTTCCTCTTTCTTCTTGGAGCTGAGGCTGTGGCATCTCATGGAAAGACTGCAATGACTGTGTGGACAGGTGCTTGCCTTTTCTGCACTGTGAAAAGCAACAAATTTTATAGTTCTGAAGAGTGGAGCCCCTTTTTGCATCTTGGAACATGAGTTTTCAGTCCCCTTTCCTGGGTTTTCCTTTGCCTCCTCATAGGTTAGCAACCTCATTTTATAACCAGTGCCCTTGGGGCAGAGGTAGCCAATCTTGCCCTGCAATTCCATCATTTGGGGAACTTTCCATGGATTTTTAGTGACTGTTTTAGTTTACTGTGCAGCTAAACATGCAGCTATCCGAGTGAACACTTAAATGCTCTCTCTCAAACCTTAAAAGAATCAACTGTTCCTTGCCATAAGTAAATGTGATTTTCTTTCCCATTCCCCAAAATCTACCCACAAAGTTGATGCATACTTGGTGCAAGCAGAGGATAGTGGCAGCAGGAGGCCTGAACTGCAGGCAGAGCAGCGAGGCAGAGCAAAGCAGTACATTTTCAATGAATACTTACCGAGCCAAGAATAATTTAAACACTCCTCCTCTATCACCTTTCCTTAAAATTGAGGTTATTAATGAGTCACACTTACATTCATATTCTTCAAAGCACTGCTGTAGAGGGAAACAATAGCCAGGTCTCTCTCGCCTTCCTCCTGGGTGGGCAAGCAGCACAATGCTAAAGCATTATCACATCAACTGCTGGGCTAAGAAGCTTGACCCAAAGCCCTGTGCCAGTGAATTATTTTCTCTTGACATATGGCTTAAGGCTGAAGGATTTGAACACTTAATTGGTGCATTTTCTGCAAGGCTTTAAAGGCTTGGCAAGGTGAGATTCCTGCTAATCAGCGATACAGCTGGGAAACAGCTCCTGCTGTGCATCACCAGCAGCCTCCACCTACACGAATTTATTGATTCCCTGGAGCTCAAGGGACTTGGATTATCTGAAGGTGTTAAATTAATTTCTAAGTGAAGCTGTCCAAAGATTGTGTTTCAAACATCCTTCATAAGTTGTATTCACTGAGACATGTAACAGCACTGATCTGTTAATGTATGTGAAAAAGAACACCACGACCTTCTCTCACATTAAGGTCGAGGTGTCTCTTTGTTAACTAGGAAAACAAAACAAATTCCCTGTAATTTTTTCCCTTTTTCCTACAGAAGTTACCTCAGCCCCTCATTACAAGCAAGCATTCACAAAATTAACATTTTTATAGCACTTTTTTTGTCATTGAAATTGTCATCCCCCTCCCAAAAATGCTTTCATTCTAAAGGTGGGTCATTAGATGAGAAATGTGGTAAATTAAATCATTCATTATTGACACTCCTGTAAAACAACTACTCAGAACATTCACTTTTCATTTTAATCCTGTCATTTTACTGTACTTTGCCCTCTGACTTGCAAAACCACGGTTTCTATAATAGTCCTTATATTTTTCTGGCATTTTACTTTCTCTGCTAAAACTTCTGTAAAGAAATTCCATTACTTTCATTCTAACTGATTTATCACTTCTATCTCACCAGAAACATTGTAAACACACTCATCACTGAGCTCCTGTCAGCTGAAAGGACTTCTGGACATGAAGGATTTGCAGGACAGACACATTATTGTTGTTATTCTGTTTTTCCAAGAAACAATATTTTTTTTCACAATGATCCAGCCAAAATTGTATTTTTATGACAGGACAATAGGACTAAAAAGAGCAGTTACTGTTCCCATTAGAGAGAAGGGATTGTCCCTCTAAGATAACTGTATCCAACCACTATTCTTACTCATGAAAGATGTTCTCATGGGGCACACCCTTACAGCCACACTCACTCAGACACGCTTAGAAATAAAATGATACAATCTTGATGTTGGACTGCTTTGGAAGGCATTCTGCACATATTTGTATTAATTGAATAAAGTCAATCTAATTTAATTCTTTTAAACACATGAACACAGAATAAGGAAGAAAAGGTTGGGAATGCTCAAGGGATGCATATTTAGGGCCTTACTTTCAAAAATCTAGGTATAAGTGCAATTCTAATATTTTTAAATTATTTTGTTTTAACTCCATTACTTCTTTTTCTCCTTTTCTCTGCTAAACATATGTCAGATTTAGAAGATGTCACAAAATTCCTCTGTCCACTTTCTTCACTTCCATTGGACAGAAATTTTATTAATTTTTATATCCTTCAAGCCTGCTTGAAGTCCTGGCATAATGTAGAAGTCCTGTGAGAGCTGGAATGATATGATCCTCACCCACAGCAAAGACAGAGATAACACTACTTCTCTTACATTCTCTGTTTACACCATCATCACCCACGGCTTTGCAGCACCTCTCTCAAATTTGTAAATGGCAAAGACCTTCCAACAAAACTAGGCTCAGCTTCTTAAAATATCTTTGACAACTTAATTAACTTTGCACACTGGCATCTCAGGACTGTCAATTGTAACATAGTTCAAAGATCAGTTGAAAGATCAGTTATTTTTCTCTGCATATGGGAAAGTATTTTTACACTAGCAAATACCAATTTACACTCATTATGTTCTGTGAATAAGCCTGCTGACACACCGGGGGTCCCACTGAAACACACTCTTAACAAATACAGTAGGTGTAGTGTTTACCCATTGCTTAACTGTGCTGAATAAGCTCTTTGACAAACAAAAGCTTTCTTGCTGGCCCTAGTTATCAGAAGTTGCATTACATGCACTCTGCTGCCATCATTCACCGACTTTGCTCATCATCCTACCAAACAATTTTTAATTAGCAAAGTTTCCACACCATTAGAACTAAATCCAGCTGTGCAGCAATGGAGTAAAGCCACCAATGTGAGTTGCTGTAGTTCATTGGTTTAGATTTTGTGTATCTTTCATAATCCCAAAGCATCTTGCATAACCCCAACATCCTTTGGTTTGTATGATTTTCTGCTTTTACATGATGGGTAGTAAATGTCAGGGTCTCTTGTCAGGGCAATGATGCAATCCAGCATTGGCTGGCTTGGCAGGGCTGGGTGCTGCTGGGGCAGCCATCTACAGCCTCTCTCCCTGCCCCTGGAATGGTCAGATTCTGCCTGGGTGGGAGCCATTTATGATAAGTGCACATCCTTACATTGGTAAGCTGTACCTGGGAGCTGTTTGTGTGCCTCCCTGCAAAGTGATTCTCATGGCATATTGTGTCCTCTCTGGGCAATGAATTTCTGTCTCACTAAGGTTAGTTTCTATCCCAAAGCCTAGAAATATCAAAAAGGATAACCTTTTTGACCGTCCCATGGTTTACACTGTATTAGGTTTATTAAGGCATTTGGGTTTTGGAGAGCAAATGAGGACACCAGTGGTGACATTCTGTGGGTTCACATGCTCTGGCTGTACTGTGGATTTGTATACCTACTGTCCACCTGAGGGTTTATTTTTGCTTTTGACACAGGCTCTGTGATGCACATTCTGACACTTCAGTTTGCAAAACTGTGCTAAGTCCTGCAGTCTATTGACTTCTCACTCATCTCACAGTCTGCCATAGGCTATAAAACTGGAAAAAAGCTTGAACATGACAAGCAAATGAAGCCTGGGAGCTAGAGGAAAGAAACCAGAAAGAAGATTTTGCAGCACTACACTTGACTTCCCTTTTCCCACAAGCCCTATAAATTTTTTTTTGACCAGCTAAAGGTGGACAAGACAATCATCTTGTACTCTGCAGAGCTTTTATGTGCGTTAGTCTAAAGGTATGTGAACAAATGCATAAACACATATATCAATATATAAGTGTGTGTTTGTATGTGTACTCGCACGTATATACAGAATGTGCAAACACAGGAGAATTTTATAGTGCTGTGATGGGATAAATGAGCCTGACACTTATATGAAAACCTAGAGTAAAATTAGACAGTGTTTGAATGGATGAAAAATGAGATGGCAGCCCCTTCCAAACAAGTCATGCATGTTCTTCACAACATAAAGATATGTACTCACTATCTTTCACTTAAGCAGTGGGAAAATTACTTGGAAGTATTTTAAGAAAAGGAGGAAGGGAGATTCAATTTTATTTGTTTATGTTTCTCACTGTAAAACTGTAAATATCTTGCATCTAGCTATTATGAAGTCAGCAGAAAGCATAAAAACTTCTAACAATGATCCAAACCAGATTTTAATGTATATAAAAAGGTCAGACAAACATCAGCTACAGGAGACTTTTCTATGGTTAGATTTGAGGTTTATATGTTTTGCTGGACACCTAACATAAAGCTCTTCAAAGCTGCAGGATGTCAGATTTTATTGTTGTAATACATTTAATGAAAAGAGGACCGCTCTGTAATAATTCCTTAGTAGTATTTGCTAATGTTGTAATTGGGATGTTTACTGCCTGAATGTATTGCTTTGGTTATTGGGACTACAAGGAAAAAAAAATACCTCAAGAGAGGCCTCTTGGGGGTGTCAAGAGAAACCAGGCTGCACAAATCATTGATGAAAGATAATACAACTTTACTGAGTCTACGCACCTAATTTTTTTTCCCCCTGTGAATGCTTCATTCCTATTGATAAAAGAAACAGTTCGTTGAGTGTAGTAGGCTGCCTGCTCTTTGTAAACCATTAGTCAAAACCTTCCAAAGGAAAGACCTGCAAGTTTTCAAGCCTTTTTTTCTGCTTTGAGCTTTCCAAGCCTTTCAAGGCTTGGTATGGTAAACATGCAGGATACAGGGCAAGGTATCTTTCTGCCTGGTCTAGGGCTGCAGACACCACCATTTTGGGTACTCAAACCAACCAGAGAGAGTTCCTGTCATGACAGAGGCATATCCAGCTATTAAAAAGTTTTACTGTGTGTTTTTGGGGGGTGGTGGGGGGGTATGTGCTTTGGTAGAAAGACTCTCTAGGTACACTACACTCTTCTCAGAAGCAGACTTGGCAGTAGCTGTGAAGAAGGCCACTTTCCTGCTCTGTCTGTCCCTGCTGTGGAGTCAGGCTGTTGGCATCCCTGCTGAAACATCTCCTGCTCAAACACTCCCTGATGCCTCTTCCACAGCCAGATTGCCCTGAGCCTCACTTGGGCCACCCTTGTGAAAAATCACTGCAGAAAGCTTCTGTGTCTGTGGGTTTTATTACCTCTACTCAAGGAGAACAAATACATTTAATATTTAACATTTCCTACATGTTAAAACCAGCTCTGTTACAGCAGTACAAGAAGGGCAACTAACTGACCTCACAGCTGGCTTTAAAGACAAGAAGCCAGGCAGCTCTCTCTGCCCTACATGCTAGCTTTCCTCTGTTGCAGAGAAAAACAAGTCACCCAGTGTGCAGATGGGAGGAGTTCACCTGAGTTGAATTTTGGCTCTTTCTATCATGAACAGGCTGTGCTTTGTGCAGGTTTCTGTTCAACTGCAGGAGAAAAAGCTTCCTTCCTTAGAACATATGACACAAAAAGAAAGCAAACTAAGAAAGAATTTCTAACTGATTGCCCTATGAAAATGTCCCAGGATTGTACAAATAAAGCAAATGTTGGGGTATTTTTACATTTTTCTTAATATCATGCAAATCCTGAGATATGAAGCTGGACATGCAGTGGAAACCTAGGCAGACCAAACACTGGATATGCAGTATTTTTTTCTGAGTCTTTGCCAACAGTTTCCTTTCAACTACTAAACAAGTAGTTTACTTGTAACAACTATTAAACAAGACAAGAGTCTTGAGAAGACAGAACTCTCAACCAACCACATTTTTTTCAGAAAAATATAATTATTTAGAAGGGTTTTTCTCTTTAGTTTTCTTTAAGCAATCCAATCAAATCCTTTAAAGTGGAACTTAAATATTCTCAGAAGGAATTGTATCTTTTAAAACTCTTTGTTGTCTGTAAAACAGGGTTGTGCCTATCACAGGGGGAGGCACACATGTGTGTTTTTCTGTCACACACCACATACCATGCAAGGATGTGATGGCCCTCTAACCCAAAATGTCAATAATGCAATAGCTCTAATTTTCTCATCCTTGTCTGATTTTGTCATTTGTTCTTGATTATACAGCTAGCAAGTGTAGCTGCTACAGCAGGAGTCACGTAAACATTGTGGTTCTACACTGCAGATACTGTCAAATAAATACAGGCCCAGCTCCCGAGTTTGTCTTCAAAATAAAGTGTGTTGTATAATTTCCTTACCCTTGGGGATAATCAGTCCCTCCATTTTGCATACTGCAAAATGCAGTTTTCTATTAGTCTAACCACTGACAGCTGTGGTTACAAGAGAAATAAACAAAAGTAGCACAAAGATGAATGAGACTGGTTGAAGATATATTGTAAGTATTCCCCCCAAGGAGCTTTGTTTCTCGCCTGATGATCTTGTTTTCTACTACTGTTATGGAGCTTGCAGGTGAAAAATATTTTCCAGAACAAACCTTCTCAACAGGAGAAGGGTTCAGGAGGATTTTGAGTCTTTACTTCCCTCTCAGAAATGAGTCATAGCTGTCTTGACCATAATCACTGATCACTGGAATAATTTCTATAAATCTGAACTGAAATTTGAAGTATCATCTCAGTGACATGAGAAGCAGGCCACAATTCAAATACACTTACACAATCAGATAGGTTACACATACATGTATCTGGGGATCATTGCAGCAGAGATCAGTTTGTTTGTCCTTAGAAGGGAATATTTTTTGAGAAGAAATATATTAAGAACTGTTGTTATTTGAAACACATACACACAATCCTCCAGGCTGCAAACAGTGCACCAGGGTTACATGTCTCTGTGTTTTACTTCAGTCAATTACAGCTCAGGGAAGACCTTGAGTTAAAGGAGAGAGGACTCAAGCATTTGGTGTCTGGTGGGTGACACTGTTCTGTGCTCCTGCTGTGGGGACTTTCTAGCTCGCTGTGCTTGCATTTGCTGGAGATCATGTGGAGCAGGGACTCTAACTTATGGGTCGTACTCATTCAGTGAGTATGCTCATAAAATTTCTCCTGGTTTTTTGGTCCCTGTGCCTATCCCCACCAGTTTAATGTTACTCTTCTTCTCACAGGAGTGATGTGAGGCTATTGCATCGATACAGTGATATATTTGTTACATTTTTCATATACATAAAATACAAATACTGAAAGACTAGGAAATAAGGCAAAAATTGAGTAGCCCAAATGCATCAATTCAAAACTGAGAGTCAGTAACTCTGGCATTTTATTTTAATCTCCCATCTGAATGTTAGTTGAATATATAGATGACTTGCAAAAGATCTATACTTTGATATTTCAAACTGATGAGAAAAATCATGGTTTACACCATGAAAGCAGATGATGGAAGACTTTTTGGTTTTGTTTTCATTTTTGTTTTTGTCCACTGAAAACTGATTCTCCTAGTAAACATTTTTAATATACTGAATGGAAATCACAGATATCATTCTGAGTTAAAGCATCAAATTTTGCCAAAGACAGAAGATAAAATCAGGACTGTATCTATGTCCAATTTTCTATATGCTTTTCTCTTATTTCAAAGAGTAAATATAGGAGCTCCTTATATCTGCTTTTAAAGTGGACTGTTGCCAGGGAGTTCTGCTTTACCCTGCTTCTCTTCCAGCTTGTGCATTTATCTCTTTAGCTTTCTGAGGCATGTTGTCTCTCTTTGTACTGATAAGAGTAATCCGCTGATTCTCCTTCCCTTCCCTGCAGTATTCATGCAGAGTCTGGAATAAACTGACATCCATATGGCATTCATCCCACTGAATGGCACTTGGAGCAATGAGGGGCCATGGGAGGACAGGTCAACTGGATGACCCTTGGGGCAACCACACTGACTCCTACCCCCGGAACTGCTGACTGCTGTCACAGCACAGTGTAATCACATTTTACAGCATCATCCTTTAAAACTTTTATGCTGGATGCACTAAGGATTTTACACCTTCTGGGCTACAATCTGCCAAAGATTGTACATGTGCATTTTAACCTGACTTTCAGGTTAAAATCTGCTGACCTGACTCATGAAACCTTTGGTGAAGTATGGGGAGACTTCTTAAGCAACAGAAGTATCTGGAAGAAGAAAAAATTGTGATATGAAGCCCACTGTATGTCTAAAATGTGTTGGCATCTGTGTGGTCATCTGTGCAGACAGTCCCCAGCTGTAGGGGTCAGTCCTACCCTGTTGTAACGGTGGGAAAATACTGAAATATTGTAGAGAAAGGCCAACCTGGTGTTCTGAATTTCTCTCTTCTCAGGTTTGCTGACTTGCTCACTGATATATTGTTCTATTTGAGTGCTTTGTAGAGTTCCAGTCAGGATAGAAGGCACCATTTTAAAGTCCTGAAGTCAGATGTGGTTGCAATTGTAGAGACTTCAGAAGCTCCCTTTCAATGCATTCCTTAGGAAGCCAAAGATTATTTTCTTTCCATCCTCCCTGCAGTAATCATTTTCATCAGGGAGCTAAAGCAGTGAATTCAAATCAACAAGGCTTCCTGTACGTCTTGCTGGACTGGAGAATAGAATATTTTGAACTTTGTATGAAATTCAACTGGAATTAAAATAAGGAGAGAAATCTGAGGAAAAATGTTAAAAAATTCCTTTCTCAAGTGTATTATGAGGCTGTTATCCAGAAGATCCTAAAATAGAAAAAGTAGCAGCAATTTGTCCGCTGCTATTTCTCAACTAATAAGAAAGCCTGTAACTTTTATTTCTACTGCCTTGCAAATCCTAAGCAGAATTTTCACTGCTTAATGGCATTGTCAAATCATACTCAATTCCAGCATAGTGCTAGAATATGCTTGCAAGCCATTGTTGTTTCCAGTCTTGATTTCAACATTCTGCTTACAAGCACTTCATTATGAAAATATATGGAATACATAAAAAAAAGTAAATTTTTATTTTCTCATTGGGAATGTGTGTTTTCTGTCTATTCTTATGCTCACAAAAGGACAGGGAAATTTACACAAGAGGAGGGATAAAATCTCAACAACAGATTGCTATAGATCTGAACATTCTAAACTATGTATTTACCCAGAAAACCATTTTGTGCGACATTTCCATTGTCTTTTTTTAGAAGCAGATGAACGAAGACAACCTGTTAGCACAGTCAGGTGTCAAAAACTGATTTTAAAAGTTCAGTGGCAAAAACTCTTTCAAAACTGAAATTTATTAAAAAAATATTGTGAGTAGACCAAATCGGGCTCTTATCTTCAAAGTTAAAAATTAATGAGATCGCTCTTACACTTAAATGAAACAACTGGTAGGTACTTGAAAGTCTGGGATAAAACATCCCCAACAAACAACAAAACCAAAAAACCCCACACCTTGTGATTAACAGCACACAGGTATTTTACACCTTGCTTGTACCTGCAGTTCTCATTTACAGCATCTGCATTCCATGGAGCTTTCCTTACATACCTCTACAGCTAATCAGATTGTGCCCTGCACAGACTCACAACCACCTTAAACCCCATTGACTGCTAGTCTGAAAGATCCCTATTGTTTCTTCTTTTCTTTGTTACTTTCTAAAGCTACTGCTGCACACATCCACCACGTTCAAGAAAGCTGCTAGTTTATGGCTCTGGCCCCTGAATCTTGCCTTCCCATTCCCTCCATGCCCTAACCTCTGACAGAAAAGGAGGAGAAAGGAAGTAGCTGACTGAAAGACAAACCAAGAAAATGAGAAGGAAAATAACAGAACAAAAAAAGATAAGAAGAACATGGAAAGTACATAAGATCATAATTCAGGGATCAGTAATAACAGAGAAAGTGGTTGATATGGAGACCGACATGGTTAAAATTATTCTTCTTTGCTTCAGTGCCTTCAAGTTGGTATGGGGATCAATCTCACCACATAATTAGAATTTGCAAAGCAAAGCTCTGGGAAGGAAAATGTCCCTAATTTTGTCTGAGAGTGCCTTCAAGAAACTTCCTCAAAGGTTTGATGCAGTACAATCAACACTACCTGAAAACTGTGTAAGGAGATTGTGTTCAGCAAAGTAGAGCTCAAACTTCCCATTACATCAAGATGTGCAACCCATTTTTGTTGCTTCATATAAAAATATGAGTCCATCAGTCCATGATGTTTCTCCATTCTGTCATGTGATGCGTTTGTCAAGGTTTAAGTTTCTCCCTTATATGAAGATAGGTAAGCACCTTTTTCAGTTAACTCTTTCAAAACTGCATCCAGTTTTTTTTTTACAATAAGGCCTCTTATGCCCACTAGACGATTTCCAGCTGAGAACTTTCTTCTTGAGTCCTTTAAGGCCTCAAATTATTTCCTTTATAGCTTAAGGGAACATAACAGGGCAATGAGCAACGCCTTCCAGCCCACATAATCCTTCCTCAGTGTGCAGTGATATAGCCTTTTGGGAAATGTGATAGAGTGAGATTTCAAGTTGTCAATAACATGAAGCCCCAGTAAAGCCCATTCTTGTGCCTGAGTCCCACTGATTGCAGAAAGGAATAAAACTATCATCACCACAAAGCTGTGTGGGTTCGTTCTCCACACCATGAGGTTCTGGATTACCAGTGACCATCAGGCTAACTGTGGTTGATTGCCCAGAATATGGAGGCTGCTAGCTACAGCTTTAGCAAAACTGCTTAAATCTGAGAGTCACACTGCCTTACTCCTTCCAGACAAAGCTGATTAAATAATATGAAAATATCTACAGGCACGACAGCATTGTGGAGGTCTTCAGTATCAGCATGACATTCAACACAGTGCATCTCTATCATGAAAGTTAATTGAAATCCCTGTGAGTAAAAAAAGCTTATGTAACATTTGCTTCACTCATGACTCACTGCGGGATACAGTGATGACTCCCAGCTCCCTGTGATGGATAGCCTCAGAGCAGCAGTGGTTGACATTTTCTGTGTCTTGGCCCTTTAATATGTTTTATGTTTGCACAGTTGCAATGAAAATTCTCCACTGCCTTTAATCCTGGTTGATAAATGAAGCATGAGTTTCCCTCTAACCTTGGATACTCTCACAGCTGATGCTTGCTTGATATGATCTGCATTTGGAAATTGTCCAATTAGCTCTCTGCAGCTCTTGGAGGAGCATTGTCATTGATTGCTTAATGCTTTTCCTAAGAATTATTAGGCATGCTTGCTTTTTTTACCATACAATAGTTAGAGATATAATTTAACCAGTTTCCTAAATTGTATAAAATATGTACCAAAAAAAATGTAAGAATTATGCAGGATATCCTACAGGAAAAAACAATGGAAAATCCTTGGACAAAAAAAATATTCTGTCTCCTTGACTGTAAATTTTAAATCTAAAGCCAAACAGTCAATCTCTGTGTCTCAGTGAAGTATTTACATATGGAAAAGCAGCCGAATTCTGATGTCATATCTGGGAATGAGATAAGCATGAAAAGAAAATGATAACAATAGGAAAAATTCTTCCTCCTTTCTTTCTCTCATGTCAAAATTATACTTGGGGAACACTTGTGATGTATGATTCTCTATGTGTCTTTCCCTTTCTAGTTACATAACCTTTTCAAAGCACACACTTTACTTATGGAAAAAGCTGCAGATCAAAGCGTGACAGTTGACACCACAAAAACAAAGAGACAAGGTTACTGGATCAAACCCAAGAAGCAAAACTGATGAAAAGCCTTCAAGTGCAGAGCAGACTGATGAAAATAAGCGTGTGCTACATGATTTGAGTAAAAAGGGGCTGAAATAGAAGAGAAGAGGAAAGACTGATGAAAGCCAATGGCTGAAGACTCATGAAGAAAGCATAAGAAGCTGACGGCTCTAGACTTGGGTTTCATAAGCAGAAACTCTATAATGTATTTAAAATTTAGTGGAGAAACAACTGACTGTGACATCAGAGAAATTACTGGACAGAATTAAGAGGAAAGATACTGAAAAAAATTTCCTCTCAAGGATACACTGAAAGTATTCAGAGAGGTGGTAATGAAAAAAAAAAATTCACCATCGATCTGGGTATATTTGAAAGCACATTGCTGCGATTTTGGCTATATTTTTTTTTTTCCCCTAAAAATGGTCAGACAGCCCACAATTTGTGCAAAATTAGCCAGCCTCTATAGTGGGATCTTATGAAAAACAAGTATATTCAGCTTCTTTTGTTGAAGTTCCTACTAACTCCAGAAAGGAATATTAGAAGTTACACTCTAAGACTGTAACTTACCCTTCTTGTGTTATCATAGGTTCTTCTATGTAGGTAGGCAATGCAATTGCATTCCCACACATTTTGATGATAAATCTAATCAATACTGGCAGAAAGATATTTCTTGCCTTATAAATTTCACCACGCAACTTCACAACTAAATAGAATCGGGATCCGAGAAATCCCAATACTTATGACATTTAAAAGCCACTTAAATATTGCCTTACCCTTCCCCATCCAGCATGTGAAGTCTTGGTGAAAGAGTTTCTTATTACTACCTTATAAAAGCAACTGAATTTTAACCACAGATTGCTGTATAAGAGTTAGACCTTTAAAACACCACAAAAACAGGAAACAAAGAAAGGAAGACTTTTATGTTGCAGCTGCCTTGAATTACTCTGTCATGTTCAGGTACTGAACATGAATACTATGCATTCTTCTGCCTTGTAGGCATCTGTCAGTCAGCACAGCAGATGACATGAATGACATGAGGGTATTGCAATGAGAGTTTAAATAGATTTCTGAATGCTTATGTCACTTCTAAGTCATGACTTAAGAGAGGGAAAGAAAATCTAAAACAGCGATTGCAAGAACTTGGCATATTGAGAGGATGGCAGAAGAGGAAAATTGGTTTGACATCAAACCACACTGTTTGTACCACAAACATCCAGCTAATAAAGGATGATTCAGTTAAAATCAGAATTCCTCCCTTGTGCAGTCATTCAGTCCTGTTCCAGTTTTACAAGGTGCTCAGTGATTTAGTTATACTTTTGATATTTACCCTTTTTTTTTTGAAACTAAATTTTTTGGTAAATTCAAGACTTGACAGGAACAGAAGTCAGATTCACTGAAATTTCAGATAAGGCAAGGGCACATTCCCAGGCTGTGGAAAATACTGTTCTCTTTTCTGTCAAAAAGAATTTGACCCCTTGTTGTCCAGATTTACCAGAAGGAGCCCAAGGCACCACACCACTTCCTGAAGACACCCACTCTTCACACTGGGCTGTGTTTCCAAGGCCCTTCCTTCTGCAGGTATTATAAACCAGCCCATGGTGCTGATGAACATACTCTGTCTTTAGGGATTTGCTACTGGGACAGGGGCAGAATTTGAGGTGCTAGCACCCCAGTCCCTTTAAGTCTCATGGGAAAGCTGGTCAGCTCAGTATGTAGCCACCCACCAAGTTTAAAGAGGACTTAGTGGTGAATCTGGGGGAAAGACAGAAAAAGAGCAGAAGTTACAAATTTGTGTTCAGGGTAGATCTGATAATAATGGCCAGGGATGAGGGGAGTGAACACTTGAGCACATGAACTTCTGTATCTTCTTCCCAGGATGTTGATTTTTTGTATGCTTTACTCTCCTGTTCCTTGAATTTATCTTTCCTTTTCTCCCCTGGCACACACAAGACATTAACAGCCCACTGCTAAAGCTGAACACTGCAAATATCTTCCTGAGAAGAGTACAGGTCCAAAGTTTCTACAAAGTTCTACAGTTTCTACAAAGGCAATCACCTTTTACAGTAATTTCATAGAGATCTTAGGAAAAGTATGTTGTAAATTACTGCTTGTGAGATTAAGATCACTCAAATAATTTATATACATCAGGAATAGGACTCATGATCCAGAATATTCCAGAATTTTAGTCCAATACTTTTTTGGGACTTCAAAGTCTTGGCAGCCCCATATGAATTGGAGCAGAGTATATTGATACATTTGAAGATGTCACCCAGCTGGGTCCCTTGCTCCTGTAATGCTTCTGATGCCAGGTAGGCTTTAGAAGAAGGGGAAGCTGTCATCTTCTATCAGCTGCCACTCAGCAGGAGCTCTGGAGCCCAACAGGTCAGCTCTAAATCCCAGAACACAGTGCCAGTTCACATAGAGCATATGACTATCAAAACTGGAGCTCATTTGATGTGCTGCCTGCACACTGCCTTGAAATGTGTCCTAATAAAGGGAATATTTTAATAAGTGTTTGCACATTTTGATGTAATTAGCAGTCTCCTGACTACCATATGAACTTACAGATGAACTTAAACAGATGTAAAGTGGCATCATATATTGAAATGAAAGATCTTTAAGTTGCACCATGCTCTACCTTCACTGGATCATATAAATGCAAATTCAGGGCTTTTTCAGGATAGACAAAGAAATCGCCTTTCCTCCAGGCTTTCTGTCTTCTGAGTAATAAACCAAGTTACTTCATAATACCATGCAGACAATAAAGCCAGACCAAAATCACCACATCAAAACCAACACACAAATATGTGGGAGTGAAGAAATATTATTTCTCTCCTGCTTCTTTACTGTTCTGAAATTCATTAATAGTTCCTGAGTAATGAAATGTCAATGACTTTTTGAAGCCACATTAATTACTTGTATGGAGTAACTTCTGTTTAAGAAATTACTTTTTGTGCATTAGACACAGTGACATTTCTCATAAAGAGAAAAACAGAAGTACAGAACATGCAGCTAGGGAATTGTTTGGACAAATAGAGCAAATTTTACTTTTGATCTGGCTATCTTAGGTGAAAGAGCACTGCATGCTGATAAAATGAACTAAAAGTACATTTTTATGAACAATTAGTGTGATTGGTGTACTCCTGGTACATGGGACCTGTCCTAATAGAATTCTATGACCTGAATATTCATGGGACAGTGTGAGCAAAGTGCAATTGGGTAAAGTAAATGTCTTCAGAATCTAAGGTGAATGGAGTAACACAGGCTTTCTACTACTGCTTCAGGGTTATTTGGATGGCCTGTGATTCAAATTATATTTATACAGCAGTGATATGCAAATTTATGGCAAGAAAGAACACAAGTGTTATATATTTACATTTTGCAAATGCCAATAAGGGATTACTGCTCTTGATGACCTATAATTTAGAATAAAACTACAAAAAATTTTATATTATTATTAATAATTCTATTTAAACCTCCTGAGATGAACCAATAAGAAATAATGTTCTCTGTTAAATCCATTTTGATTGTAAACTTAAAATTGTTTTTTTCATTTTTCTTAATATGGAAAATTAAGAGTTATTTAGTTGGCTCAATGTGAGATGAGCTGTATTAGCCCACTGGATGTGAGTCAAGTCCTGCTATTGGTGCACAGACTTTACCTTTCAGAGAAAATGCATCTGTGTGGACATTTGTGCCTTGCAGGCTCTGTCTGAAGACAAAATGGCATTTTCTGCTGGAAAAGGGTATGGGAGCCCTTTGTTGTAAAGCAGTTGTGAGCAAGTAAGTCAGAGTAAGAATGCTGGATCCACCAAGGCAGGGCTGAGTCTGGGAAACTGTGATCAGCTCCTGTTTCTCACACAACATCTGCTGCAATGGGGATTTCTCAACAAGCAGCGTTAACGTGCTGGCCCAGTATGATTCAGGAAGCATCTTCTCTGTTTCACTGGAGGAACTGCTCTTCAAAGGGCAAACCTACTAGTCTCAGGAAATAAGAACTTGAAACTTGCAGAGAAAAGGATGTGGAATCAACAGAGAGCTGGCAGATGTAGCTGCGTGCCAGGGATGATCCCACCAGCCCATAAATATTGATGACTTTGCAGTCTCTGAATGCAGATTATTCAGGATGCTGAAGCCTGCAGCTGCACATTCACAGCTTGCTGCTCTCTGAAAGAGCATTCCTGAGAATGTGCATCCGCCTGTCTGAGAATCCCCCCTGCTCTATTTAACTCTGCTGAAACAATGCTCCTCTCCTTCTGCAATTTATACTTTATCAAAATTAATCAAAAAGGCAAACAAAATATTTGTTTTGCTAAAATAATTTGAAAACAGCCATAACAGGTTGCTATAAAAACTGGTTGTTATAAGAGAGGGGATAAAACTCTTCCTTTTTTTGTCCTCTATTGAATATGTATCCTTCATATAGATACTTTTGTCTAAGACTGTTTAATAAAAATAAGCAGAAATAACTAGAGAGCATAGTGGCAGTTCATTCATGGATGTATCATGCATAAGCTTAATGTATTGGCAATAACATTAGCACTTCACTTGGGTATGGAACTGGTTAAATACTGGGACTCAGACATCCTTAAGAGAAATTAATTTGAGATTCGTGCTGGATCCTTAATTCAATAAGCAAAAATTGGAGCTGACATTCTGAGGATAATACAGAAACCTAGGAAAGTATTGAAGTCCAAACAAGGACAAGCCAAACCACAGAGGATTCAGCAGAGTATTTCAGCGTTTCTGAGAAAAAGTAAAATATTAGGAGATCAGAGCCTGTCAGGGGCTGACTCATGTTTTAAGGATTAAAGTTAAGAGGCTGCCATTTTACTTAATTCTATGACAAAAGTAGCAATGCCTTAATATCTGTTTATCACTTTGAAGTAAATAATAGTTAATTTATTATTATATATTACATAGGTATACATGTACTGATGTATGTATTTATTGCTACAGATGCATATATATATATATATATATATATAAATATAAATATATATATATACACAGAGACTCTACTATCATTCCTCAGTACATGGCTATCATAAATTCATGCTTAAGGCCTGGTTGTCTCAAATTAAGTAAGGTCTTACTCTACATGTATTTTTAATGACCTACCTGTGCTCTCTGTTTTCTGTGTTCCAACAGGGTCATGATCTCTCAATCGACATTTGTAAAAATACTCATAGGTATAACAGAGCTGCTTTAAGCACTCTGAACATGGCCCATGTGGAAAAAGAGGCTGGAGCTCAGCCTATTAAATCAGATCTATTCTGGACAACAATGACATGTGTTTTAAATTTTCACAGAACTTCAAACATGTATAAGGGCTTTCCTGAGAAAAGATGCTTCCCGTCACTGGGGTCTAGCACAGAAAGTGCAAATTAAATTAGGAGTGAAATTGGTCACAGGGGTGTAGTGTTACTGCATCTTGCAAGCAATCTTGTGCCTCAAACAGCATCAAAGAATTATCATTTCACCGTAGGCGTTTTTGCCGTGTGTCAGACACCACAGCTTCCTTGTTCATGAAAGGAGTTTGCTGCTCAAATGCCTGTTAAAAAGCCTGGACTTGACTTTCTGTTATAGATTACCACAAGCTTTAGAGGTTAATCAGTTAACTGGCAATTATTTTTGAATATTAGTATCACTTTTAGTCAAGGTCCCACTGAAATAGACATAAAAATGTTTTGTTCGTGATGTTCTCAGCTCCTTCTGGAATCAAACTTCTTGTCTGAGCTCAGAGTAGTCCTTTCTAAAGCAGCTGCACTAGGACTGGTCTGTGCTTGCATGTCCTGGTTTTGTTTCCAACTGGCAGTTCAAATTCAGAAGCAATTCCTGTTGAGCATATATGTGGAAATCTAAAACTGATAAAATAGTTTAAAGAAACTCTTCCATGGACTCCCACCAATGTGTATCAAACGGAATCTTTCTCCTTTGCTCCTTTTTCTCCCTGCCTATAGCTTGCTTACTTATAGTAGGATCATCACTAATGCCTTCCAAAACTTTAGCAGAGCTCCTGAAACTACATGCTGAAAGCACATTCAAACACTGCACACAATGTACAAAAATAAAATACCAGGTTTGAATCAATTTTTTTTAAAATTACCATTTTTATTTTTTTCCTTCTTTCATTTTCCTCTCTTGTATCATTAAAGCAACCAGATAAAAGACTTTTTTTTAAAACTTGGGGCACAGTGATTGATTAGCTCTACTCCTTTCTGTGGAAATTTCTGGGACTCCACACATGCTGCAAGTGCTAACCACCTGTCCAGATAAAGCCCAAGGGACCTGAAACTCCAGCTCTTCTTCAAGAAAACCTGCTGGATTGGCACATGTTTTTTTGCAGCTTAGGCTTTGTCAACTGTCTCTCTCTTGTCTGTCCTTTAACCATATTGTACTTGCACATTCGCATTAATATTAATTCACTTTTATTTAACATTTTATTGTCATTTTTATGTACTCCAGTGCCTCAAGTCAAGGTTTTCTGCAGCTAGAGAAACCTTCAGTTTTGCTTGACTGCAAATGATTCATCTTTTCTTTAACAATAATATTTATTTCTACATTCACTTCATAAGCCCTCAGTCTGTTGACACCAGCATGGTACCATTACCAATGGTATAAACAAAGAATAATTATAACACTGAGACCAAATCAAACTTGTGCATAGTGTCTGTGGTTGAATTTTAAATGGATGCAGCTCCAGAGAGTTTATCCACATAAAAGTAATAATTAACATTCCTCAAGTAATAACCGCTCGACCACATTTCAAACTGCTAGCTCAGACATTTGGATGCTTCCAATATGAGCACGATATGGCACAGTCTTAAAGCTGCCAAAGCACAGTAGGCTACTCAGCATGCATAAAAAGAACTGACATTACATTCAGCAGGGACTTTATCTTGTTTGAATAATCCTCCCTACAAGATTATTTCAGCATGCAACATGTTCCATTTGAGAAAAGTCAGAGAATGCAAAATAATGTGAAGTAATTATGCTATTAAATGTTGCTATTACTTTTTAAACCCTCTGTCTCAAAGCATAAATAGTTTTCTCAAGGCTAAAAATTGTCAGCAGAAGATCAAATGCACCTCTTGAGTAACCTCTTTAAAACCAATGAAGTTTCCTGAAGATAGAGATTGGTCCCTTACTCCACTACACTCAGAACTAGGAAAACCACAGGAATATCAATATAATCTTTGCTTCCAATCGGTATTGATTTGCATTTCTGGAACACCTCAGTTTGAAATTCTCATAATATTTTACAATCCTGTATGGAATAGAAGAGCTCTGTTTACCAGCATCTAGCACATGACTAGTAGTACCTCTCCATGCTAAGACCCACAGCTGTAACTGTGCCTGGAGATCAGCACCTGCCCATGTCAGCAGAGAATCCACTGTGTTTGCAGTCTCATGGGGCTCTCTGTGTTAAACTTATCTGGTCAGGGAACAGAAATGACACTTTCAGGTATATTTAAAGAGAAACAGATGTCTAACGTTTCCAAGTAATTTGTGTTTCGAAAATTCTCTCCTGCAGTGGCAAATGAATCAGAGTCCTGCAGTTTTGAGTTCATCCCTAGGGCCCAATCCAGGCATTACACTGTAGAGGGATTTCTGAGAAGTGTACACAACTGCAACCTCTTAGAGAAAAACATAATGAAGTACTGGATGCAGTAGTGACTGTGAGCCATTCATCCAGTAGACTTTAATCACCTCTGATTACTATTTGATGATCAGCAATGTTCAACAGGAGTTTGTAACCAACCCCTCTTCTTACACCCTACAAAAGGCAGGAATGGATAGTTACAGAGAATGAGACAGCCATTGTTATTCTTATTGTAACTACCAAAGAGGCCCCTTGTAGTTACTGCTTATTCCCAGCCAAGACCTAAAACATAACAGGGAAAGCTAGGGGAAGAAAATCAGGATTGTTAATTGACAGAACATCATCTTGCAACTCCCCAAAAAGATGTCCATGAAAACTGTGCTCACTTCTTAAAGCTTCTTTATTATTTAACAGCTTTACTGCAAACACTTTTTCTGCCTTCCCATATTACTTTCTGTTCATTTTCCTGGCTTTTCTTTGTGCCTCAGACCTCAACAGGAAGCATTTCTTACACGCACATCTTGTGTTGTTGTGACAATGTCACATGGTTTACTGTAGGAAAGACTTGCAGGAATTTATAAGGTAGAGGATTAATTAATAACCCAACACATGAAAAATCCCCTTTCAGACATTACAAATGAGTATATTATCCAGTGGCTGCCATCTGAGCAGTTATGCAGAGCCAGTCTGCTTGTCCCAGCTGATATGAATGTGTCAATCTGGTAAAGCATTGACACTTGGATGTAAAGTTAAGCTCCTGAGCAACTATATGTAATCTCAAGTGCTGTGCTGGATTGGAGCCACAAGACCTGAAGCAAAACTCATGGAACTTGATCAGAGTATTTTAAATAACTTCAGTGGATTCTGGATCAGGTCCATGATGTCTGCTAGAGGTATTGGCTACATTTTTCCAAATAAAAGAAGTTAGGAATAATATATCAAAACCTTTGATCCAGGACTAGCGGGCCCAGGAATTAAGACTCAGTGCCTTTATATGATGAATTTACAGATTTCCTGACTTAGGAAACATGAAAAACACTGACAAATACTTATGTTGACATACAAATAAGTACAAGAGACCAAAGGGTAGAAAAGGCATTTTAATCCTCTAAAAATATTGAACCATTCCAGAGCAGAGAGTCTAATGATTCCAGTCCCCAGTTGTTTATATAGCCCTAAACCCTGTATCCATGATGACATTTCATTTTACATCATTTGTTTCTTTAATCAGTTGTGTTTCATAAAAACAGTCTTTCAGCCAGGTCAGCAGGGAATGTGCTGAGCTACCACGAGCAACAACTGGAGTCACTGATTTCATCTGCCTGCTTGCAGACGGAGCATGTCTGTGTGATCACAACGCAGCTGCCTGGGGAGCGCTGTCTAAAGCTGCTGTGTATCCCAATACATTACCCTGCCCAGGCTTTCAGCAGTAGGATGTGTTTATTCATCCCTAGCCATTGCTTTAGAGAACACTCTAAAATTGGGTTTGGCCATTTTTTGCTTTTTATTTAATACTTTTCAATGGGGCCAAGTCTTGCCTTCATAACTAAAACCACAAATGTCTTCTTAAGGTTTGTGGCACCCTTCGTCTCTGCTGAGAGTAGTTGTTGACCCTGTCCCACACTAATTGAATTGGTCCTTCTAGCATAGCGATTACTGTAGTCTTTGTGTGCCTTCCAATATTAATTAAATAATGTGACTTCATATCCCTTAGGTGTAATTTCTTTTTTCATCTCTCTCCAGAGGAGGTATGTGCACAGTAGAGCACCTTGGACACAGCATCTGTAGCTTGGTGCTGTATGTTAAGCCATTTTTTAATGGCAAGTTTCTCCTGGAACATGAATATAGTTTATAGACTCAAATAGGGTAAATACCACACAAGTTATCTTGTGATGATGGAAACACTTCATAAAACTAATTACATTCACCAAAACAGACAAATGTATGAAAAACTCAACATAAGCATATAGATAAAAAGGAGTCCTTTTAAGAAAACATTTCTTTTACAGAAACAAAAGAACTTTACATGCCCCTTAGATTTTTAACGGGTCAGCTACTGATTGGTATTTATAGCTGCTAAAACCTGTTTTCGGCATTGAACCAAACAATCCCCTGGCTCCAATTACTGTTATCCAGAGAGTATCCCAGAAGTTAGCAGCCGCAAACACAGGGGTCAGGCAGAAAAGAAGAAAAGTAATTTAGTGATTCTTGTGATCCCTCCTTGTCTTATTGTTGGATGGGTTGAGCAGAGCCATTCCAGATTCCTCTGCCCCTACTTGCGTTCACTCAGATTTCTCCAGCACAGCTCTTCTTAAAAATAGCCAACAAAACACTAATCAATTAATTCACCTACACTGGGGATTTTCAAGCAAAATTACCTCCAATCAAACATTTATTTTACCAGGATGCATGCTTGCATCTACTGAGTAACTGTATGAAATTCCGTCCATCTGCTGTCATTGCACCTGATTAAACATCATGTACATACTGTGTTTCCAATATTTGTACTATCTTTATATTGATTACTTGCTCGCTGGTGCTAATCAAAGAGCTCCAGCTGTAACTGCAACAATGCAGAATTTTTAAAATACCAGATAGAAAGATAGTCTTTGCTCCAAAGACTGTATCTGATTTAAATTGGACATGGACAAACGTTTCCATGTTACTCCTGATGCTTTTCCCTAAGTGACCTCCAACACAGCTTTGGTGGTCTGAAGCTTCCCCAAATGTCCTACAATCTATCATGGTCCTTGTGACTATTTTGAGGTACCTGAAGGTGATGCAGACCATGAAAAAAATCTTGCTACTGAGCCTACTGATGAAATCCTTCTCTTTCCACTAGAGGCGAGCACAGGTTGGCACGAATATGGTTAATCTGGCATATTTTAGAATTTAACGTCTGTATTGGTTTCTTGTTTGATTTACAAGTGGAGACAGAGGGCAGGATGTTTTTTCATCGAAAACTAATTTTGTGATTTTTGATATGATTATTGAGTAAGGAGAGGAAATAGATTTCAGTGTTTTATCAGCAATATTGTGTGTTGTATCATCACACAACAGACAGAAAAGTAAAACTAATTAAATAAAATTTACCTTTGAGTACAAAGTATATTTGTATGCTTACAGTGTTCTCAGTCTCTTATAATGGTAACATAAATGCTAGGTTGCATGATCCAAGGATTTACTTCCCTTTTTTTTGCAAATATTTCCAACCTACCTTGGATTAAAAGCCAAGAATAGTACTCATGTTTTCTAGCTTAACACCTAAATTGGATACCTATCTTCCTTAAAAAAAGTATTGCTCTGGATGTATTGTGGTTGAGTTGAGAAAACAACACAGAACTTACTCATTTTTATGCTTCTTGAGTTGCACCTGCAGACCGTAGTTACCAAGATGCCCTTACGGCTCCCAGTTCCTCCTGGCCCTGCAGAATCAGTGAGATGGGTTATATTTTTTTGCAAAGAATTGGAAGGAACTGTTTACTAGATTTCAGTTCATTAGAGTGCAGAGCTTGCACAGGTGTCAGAGGGCATTTTGTGGCCTCCAGGCACTTTATTGCTGTTAAAGACAACAGAGGGGGTAGAACGCCACGTAACCTCAGTGACATGCATTTATCAAAGTGGCAGCTAAGCGACTTCTATTTATAGTGTTGTATGTAGATGTCTGGAAGATAAAAATCATACAAACTCCTTTCTGTATTCTTTTTTTTTTTTTNTTTTTTTTTTTTTTTTTTTTTTTTTTTTTTTTACTTTTCAGAGCAAGGCTCTGCTCCAAGGCTGGAAAGTCTCTGAGACTCCACAGGAGTGTTACCATGGAGTTTCATGGGCTTGAGCTCAAGTTGTAAATATTTAAGTGGAAATAGTAAAATGAAAAACAAAAGATGGCCAGATGCCCAAATGAAACCATCTAGAGCCTGCATGAGCTGGAGATAAGGTTAATGTGACATTCAAGATAAAGTAAAAGCAACATTTTAATTAACACATTTTCATTTCCTATCACAAAGCTGCACTTGCCTTCATAATGGAATCAACCTTTCTTTTTATATTAGTTTTCTCTCAACAAAAGCAGCTTTCAACAAACAATTGTGGGGGGAGGACAGGGAACACCATATATTTTGTTTTAATAAAATACAAATAGCAAGGACATAAAAATATGAATTTTGAAAACCAAGTCGTGGTTTCCCAGTGGGAGGAAGTTCAAGTGTGCCAATTTCCAATAGATCTGGGTTAGGATGCCGTGAGCATGCATGGTGTTTATTGACATCCAAATTAAAGCAGTCAATCTCAAGGAAAAGCTGAGTAACAGAGGCCATACTTTCATTTTCATGCTATGTGTGTAAAATAGTAACAATCAGCAAAACTTTACTGAATGAACTGCCACCATTGCAGCCATAAGAGCCACCCCTTCTTTCTTTATCTTGTTCTACTTTTCAGTTTTTTTCTCTGCATCTTTCAATCAATCCTATCCTTCTCCACAACCAACAAATTACCCTACATGTCTCTTGGATTGATTTATATTTATTACTCACTGCAGTCATTCTCCTTCATTTGTTAACTTTTTCCAGATGACTGTTAGTAAAACTCTGTAAATAATTCACAATGAACAATTTACTCAGCAAATCTGCCTTCTTTTTATGTTCTGTTTTCCTCCAACAAATCCCATGTTTTGAAGTATTCACCCACTGTGGGCTGGCATTGCAGGTAGGTGCTTGTGCAGCTACTGTTGAGCAAGAAATGCAGCAGAGGTTCCAGCCTTATCATTCAGACAAAGCTATTTCCCACCAGTTATGAGTCAAACAAAATCAACTGAGATGTCTGGAGCACAGCTCTCAGCCTTTTTTTCCTGTAACTTCTTCCTCCTTTCAAAGCCTGGTCCAGATCTTATAGCCTCCCGTATCTTCACTTTGTCACACTGTACCACCCAGTATTTAAACTTCAATTAGTTTTGATTGTTCTTTTTCTGTGAAATCATTATAGCTTGGAAACAGTCCCAGTTACAAAACCAAAATTTGTTTTCTGCAATAGTTTTGTAGTTCCCTGCCTCCATGACTGTTCCTGTTAGGAAACTTTTTACTACACTATTCCATCTCAGCAAAGGTGAAATCCAGAAGGGGATGAACACAAGCCCACTGAAGCCTGTTTCAATGAGAGATTTCATATCTATTGCCCATGTGTGTTCATTTGCTTTTTACAGAATAATTTGCCTAGTGTCTCCATTAGCTTTCTCTCCCTGATATAACAGGAAGCAACACTGCCCTTCTCTGTGTCTGCAAAAAGCCACAGACCCCAGGACAACTGCATGGTGATGCATCTCTTTTACCCTTAAAATTCCTTTTTTATTTTCACAGAGTTCTCCTACAATATTCAAATGTAAAATGTCTGCAGCTTATAGCTTCTTATCTTACACAGTCAATCAAACATCACAGATGTTTAGATATGATTGAATTAGGTTATGATATGATTGAATTAGGTTATGTTAGGAAGGCAGGCATGTATACACCACAATGTCTGTGAAAGACTGTGTTTGGTACAATAAGAGATGGGTTGATGGATCTACCACCCTAACATTTGCTGATGAAAAAGCCAAGACAAATCCTTTCGCCATCCAATTATCACTTATTTCTTTGGCAGAAAACAGAGAAGATATTGAAGAGGAGGAGCATAGCCTCATTTGGGCCAGTGGGTCATGGTTTACACTCAATGGCTGTACCACACAAGCCATCAATAATGTATTTCAGTAGGACAGAATTCTGGCTCTGGTAAAGGAGAAGCTCCAGTGAAGGCAGTGACACCATTTCATAATTACATGAAGGGAACTCCTAACATTCTTCTCTCTCTCAAGCTTTTAAAGATGCACATTTCAGAAGCCCTGTTATCTTTTTCACAGAGATTTTAAACAAAATGTCAGAGAGGTTATTTGCACAAACATCTATAAACCAATTGTAGAAGATGATCCTGCCACGTCTGGATGGGTAAAAGTCTAAAATACAAAAAGTTCTTCCATGATGGACAAGGTGTGTGTGCCCAGGAGCTGGCAGGGGCTGCTGGGCAGTATCTGAGGAGCAGCCAGGGCTGTCCATGCCAAACACAGCCAGTTCCAGCAGTTCCAGTGCTGAGCCCCACTGCAGGGCACTGCTGAGCCCCACTGCAGGGCATGGCTGAGCCCCACTGCAGGGCA
>NC_031770.1:23171200-23233162 GCF_001522545.3 Parus major
GCATGGCTGAGCCCCACTGCAGGGCATGGCTGAGCCCCACTGCAGGGCATGGCTGAGCCCCACTGCAGGACACGGCTGAGCCCCATAGCCCCGAGCTACAGACTCAAGGAAAGGCTATCAGAAAGGGCAAAATACTGCACGGCAGCCAGGGCTGAGGGAAACCAGAGTGAATACGTCCTGGAAGCCCCGAGGGGCAGCTGAGAAGGGAGTTTTTTTGCTTCTTTTAGCACCTACTTCAGGAAGTGAATCATGCCCCAAAAAACTTTCTTTCTTTCCTGACTGAGTGAAGGCAGTCTGGCTTGGATGCAGTTATCCCCAAAGTAGGCACCAGTACGTTCAGATGGATCCCTCCCCAGACACAAATAGAACCAAACATGCTTTACTGCTAGATAATAGCTGAACAGAACCTTCTGAATGACAGTTTTAGACTTGGATGCTCTGGTTCTAAAATATTATGTTTTTACCCCTTAAGGCTTTTCCTGGACTTTTGTCTTTGTTGACCTTTTTGATGAATGCTATATTAATAAAATGGCATCTAAAATATTACTGTGGAAAGTATATATTTCATATAGAATAATTGTATATTGTGGTTGCTAGAAATTTTGAATCAATCTGATGCTTCTTTAGCAACCTGATAAAGGAATAATTTTTTAAAAAAATTTTCCATTCTTACCAAAACTTTTTTAAAATTTTAATTCATTTGAAGTTCATCCACTGAGGGGATAAACACGAAGTTTAGAGTGGGAATGCCTGCTTTAAGACAATGCTGTATTAGAATGGAAAGCACTGTGCTACTTAGTAGTTAAGCATCTGAGCCTGCTTCCACATGAGTCAGACACTTCCAGAGGCCTTGGCAAAGCCCATCTAAGCACAATGCTTATTCAGTTTATAAAAAGCACTGCACTTTCTCTCCTGACAAATCTGACTCCTGAGTGCTTATTAATACATAGCATTGCAACAGCTTACCTTTTAGCTTCCTAATGCAAGCCAAAAATTCAGAATATCAATTTATTAAATTTTCTTCATTAAAAACCAACATTCAAAATGAAGTAAGTTTCAAGACTCACACTTTTCAAGACAATTGATATATGGGCTTGCCAGACCTATCCCTTTAGCACAGAGACTATTTTTGTCCTTTTAATGTCACAAGTATGTGAAACCCACAGCCATAAAATAAAATTCAAATAGGTCTTACAGGCAACTTTGTCTAGCGATTTTTCCCCCATAGAAAAGGTATTCAGTGGCTTGCACAAAAGTTCCACTGAGATCTGAAATGCTGCATATCAATGGGCTGGAGAATTTCAAGGAAACACACAATTCTTTATTTTAATCATCTTTTCCTGTGCACTGCCTACCTTTATACACGTATTTGATATGGAAGCACTCATAGCTTTCATACCTTCATTAATCACTTGGAATGAACACTGGGGACCTTTCAGGAAATTCAGGGGGATGACATCATGATCAGGATTCTGAAAATAATAATTAAAAATGACAGGAGAGCACAGCTGGGAAATAATGCTAAGTTGGTAACACATTTTGTCTGACTAATTACAATTTTTTAACCCACAATTCAATACAAAGTTGTTAAAACACTGTTGTGCAGTTGCTCTTTTATGAGAACAACTTTGGTATGAAAGTATATAGAAGATACAAATGCAACAGAAAAAATGTTGGCAAGAAGAGATATAGCCTGAAAACCTTAGTTCACTGTCTCCCTGCCATGGATCACCCTGGGGAAGCAATTTCTATCTGTCTGGTTAACTTATGAAATGATCCAATGCTGTATGTGCATTTTTTCTTTGCCCTGCCAGACTGAAAGACACTGCATGCCTTCTGCCCTGTCCTCATCAATAGTTGCACTGAATTTTATAGTCAAAGAATTCAGAGGGAATGAGAAAAAATTATAAAGAAAATGGAAAAAAAGGTTTACTACTAGAAAGTGTCCTGGACAACTCACAGGACATTGAACTGGCCTTTAAGCAATACAGTTGTTTAGCAAAGTAAATAGTTTATGCCTCACTTATCAGGAATGACTTCATGAGCATTTCTAGAATTTTTAACTAAGCTCAGAACAGTTGATCCGTGTTACGCAGAAATATAGCTGAAAAGTGTCCAAGTTTTTATTACTTTTCCAGAAGAATAATATGTCCTGGTTTTTCCAGCTGCAGATTGGGCAAGTTCCATTTAGTGAATGTTTTTAAATCTCCCAAGCATTAATGTTAGAAGTAACACAAGATTCATTAGCTGAGCCGAAAGTAGTTTTTAGAGGTGTGCTTGATGGAACACGAGCTCATCCATGATGCTCAGAGGACATGGAAGATTTTTCTCCATACAAAAGGGCAACTATTTGCTAACGTAGACATCAGGAAACCTTGGAGCCAGCCATTCAGATTCAGGACAAAATGTGTCTGAATGAACACTAAAGTTTTAGCATTTTGACATTGCTCTCAATTTTCTTGGGTTTTCATCCAGAAAGCAGTGATTTAAAGACTAAAGGGTCTGTGTAGCAAAAATGTTCCACTGCTTTTGCAGTTCTTAAGCCAAGAATGTCATGAAACAGCTTTTTGGCACCCAGACGAGCTATTAAGCAGCAGCTCAGCTGGGATCCCAAACCAGGTGCCTCCTGCAGAGAGCACTCAGGAGGTAGACTTTTCATGTTAACAGCTTTCTCCAACCTTGCTCCCCTCCCAGACTTCATCCAGGACTGTGACCTCTCCTGCAAAAGCAGTTCTCAGAAGTCAGTGCTTTCAAAGACAAATGGTCTTTCTCCTGAGCTCCTTATTGTCAGTTGTGTGATCATAGTGACTTCCCTTCCTGCTACTGAGATTGCTCGTGGCCCTTTATACACAGTAGGTAACAGCACATACTGAAATGGGCATAATTTCTGGATATAAGCTGAGTAGTGGTTAATCAGCATCTTCTGAAAGTTTTCAGTGGGGCCCATTTGGTCTTTTCATCACAAGCCAAATTTTATGTGGTCATGAAGAGAGAAAGCAAATCAAAAAGGTCCTTATGGAAAAAAAGGAAGATAAAAGAATGGCTCAGTTTCACAACCATGATTAAATAAAACAAACACTTTTGCCATCTGATTAGAAGTGAAGGATTATTTCCAAAATTATTTTCTGAAAGTCACCTAAATATTTCATCTGAGGGGGTGTTTTGGGAAAGTGAGTTGTGACTGATAATAAACCTGCCTTTCTTGTGTTTTTGACCTTTTTTCTGAAAATATATTGCAGCAGCACTTGTCAAAGTGGTAAGCTGTAAATAAGTATCACGGGATATTTGCAGAACATCAGATTCAGGACCACAAGCACTCAGATGTGAAGCTACTCAGAGGAATCAGGTTTATCCACAAACCAGGAGATTTTAGGTGTTTGCTCAAAGCAACTTCAGTGCTGAGTGTTTTGCTGTTTGCCCTCCAGATAAAACAATAAGTAGTTTCAGTGTAGTGCACTCACTACTTAGGTTGGCAGGAACATTAACACCTTACTGAAAGTGTTTTCTGACTTCAGTTTTCCTTAAGAGACCAGGATTCTCAGAGTGAGATACCAACAACAGCGAGGACCATCTGAATGCTCTTGATATCAATAAACAATCACACTGGTAAAATGTTCTTGTATTTTTTAAGTTTCAGCTGAGAAGAGGAATATTTGAGAAAAGTAGTCACCAGCCAAGGGGACAGATGGCAGGCCTAATCTTTTGTCAAAAAAGGCCATATTAGAAAGGGAAGCAATTTAATACTGTGTCAGTGCCAATCAGTATTACTTTCATGGAAGACTGCAAACAGAGGACTCTCAAGCCCTTGCTAATTAATTCACATGGAGATATTAGTAACAGATGCTAAATACATGATTAGTCATGGAATTTTTGGTGTCCTCTTTAACAGAACCATCACAAAAAATAAAAGGATTATACCATTAGAAACAAGAATTGTACACTTCTGAAATTACTTACATGTAATATATTCCTGCACTCACCATGATAGTTCTATCCTGCAGAAATTAAAGTTCTATGTACATATTTTGTTCAGCAACTATAACTTATTCTGAGCAGAGCTAAACAATCTACAAAAGTCTCTGCCTTTGAGAAAGTGTGGCTTAGCTCCATTTTTTAATATGATACACATATCCTTTGCTTTAATTTTCTGTTGTGAGCATCAATAATTTGTTTCTTCCATTTTGAAATGTTATGAAACACACAGAAATATGTGTGAAACACATATTACTTTCTCAGTAATGCTGCCCACCATCCTGAGATTCCTGTTCAGCTCTTTCTTCATTGCTGAGGAGAAAATACACACATGGAACTCCAAAGAATCAAAGGTTCTAATGTTAAAGTTATGTGCTGTTGCAAGTTAGGCCAGCTCCTAAAAAGCATGCAAAATCAGAGTAAATGGAGCTGCCAGTCTGGCAGCTGTGAAAACTTTCACTGCTGGTGCAGCCAAAGCAGATGCTTCAGCTTGGAGCACCATTCAGCAAAGCAGCCAAATCCTGGGCCATATGGATGGAGGGTTGTCCAGGCTGGCACTCAGTGCCAGGGCTTCTGTATGTCCCATCCACTCTGCTCACATTCAGACATATTGTGTTATTTACATAAATTGACTGAACTGGAAAAGCATGTGGTGGTAAAACTGGTATGATCCTGAAGGAAGATACTTAAAAGAAAGAGCATATAAGTAGATTTTAGCTCAAGTAATTCCAACCTTAAAGGGAGCCTACCAAACCCTCACATAGCTGAAAGCCACAACACACACGCACCACACATACCTCAGAGGGGATAGGAAGGGTTCACAAGTGGCAATAACACTCAGGGATCATCCAGAGGTTCTTCAGCTCCAGCCTGAGAAAGTCTGGCTCAATGTGCATCCAGGAGCTGGGACAACCTAGAGGATGACCCTGTGGCCTCTGTTTATCAAAGCTGTCCATCAGATGCTCCAGCACATTTTATCTGAGCAGCACCTTGTTGCTGGTCCTTTAACATGTCCCAGACATAAAAGTCCAAGTAGGAAAAGCTGTGCATATGTGCTTGGTATTTAGCCAGCCCTAATACACTTGACCACACTGTTTATCTTCTTCTCAGGTAAAGAATGGAAAAAAAAATCCAGAAGATGCAAAATTTGTATGTGTTGAAGAAGTGCAAATATTTTCTAAGACAGTCACTGTGTTTTTTATGAGACAGGACCCGAGTCCAGTGGGTGTTTGGCTGTCAGCTTCAGTGGAGCAGATTTGAGCCTATAATATTTCTAATACAAAATATTCCCAAAAGCCTTGAACAGGATTAGTCTCCAGCCTGTAGAACAATCTGGGAGAGCAGGATGACAGTAATCACAGGAGTTAACAGCAGTACAGAGCAGAGAGTGCCTGAATGGGAGCTGTGAACAGAAGATGCTAGGTCTCATCTTTATCCAGAAAAAAACATAAATACATGCATATTATTAAGGAAATTGCAGGTCTAGCTGTGAAAGCTGAAATCACAGGTGGGTTGGCCTAAACTGAGGTAAAAAAAAGCAAACACTGTCCGTGGATAGAATATTTGTTGATAGTAGATTATATTAGGCTGTGTGGTGTACTTTGCTTTTTGCACTGCTTTAACTGTGCATTTTATCATATATTTCAAGGGGTTTCCTGTGCAAAGTTCAGAAGAGTTTAAGAATTGCTGGATGAAATTTTTTTTCCTGGGTGAAAAGATGGAATATTTAAATGCCTTGCAAGGTCAGCTAATATAGAATGACATTCCCTTTAAAAGATCAAATTCCATTCCACAGAAACTGATTTCCCCATTATAAGAGCAGGAAATAAATGAGGTATTCAAGATAGACAGTGTGTGTAGTGAAGTAGGCTTCTCAGGGGCTGACAGTAAGGCTTCCCTTTTGGTTTGCTAGGATTGTTGTCACTTTTTTTTCAGGTAAGACAGAACAGCACAGAAGAAAATGGTAAATATAACATGAGCTTTTTCTTCCCCTGTGATATCTGGTCTGGTAAGGTATTTCCACTGCTCAGGTTTTCTTACCTTGTCTACCTTCATTAGCTCCAGGTATGGTATAGTTTTTTTCAAAGTTGTCTAGGATGAAAGAAATCACAGATCACTTCTGAGAAGGAGGATAGATATCCTTTTGTGCTTCCTGGAACTGCACTGCCTTTTCCCAGAGTGTTTCTCAGGATGGCCTATTCTGCATCTTTCCAGCATAAGCTCTCAAAGCCTGGACCAGAGATGTATCCCTGGACTCTTTCAAAGACTGCAGTCATTCAGAAAATGCATTTTTCCTTTCATACAGAGCTTTAAAAAAATTAACAGATTTTTCTCAGAATGAAGCCAGATTTTTGTGCTTGTTTCTGGCTGCCTACCTTTATACACGGTCTGGCTTAGCTTATCCTCAAAACACAGGATTGAACCTGGGGATAGAATATTTGGCAGTTGCTTTTAAGACGTAATGAACAAATCAGTTTGTCATCAGCTTGTAATGGTACAAACTTTTGGAGTATTGCAAGACGGCTTGAATAATATTGTGCTCTCCAAAGTAAAATGTTAACATTTGGTTAGTGGCAACAGTGGGTAAAAATGAATTCTTGTTGCTGGAATGTTACAGTTCTGTGAGGTTAACCACACTTTGGCCAGCATCAAGCCAGAAATTAGCCTCTCGGCTGCTAAGACGGCAGCCTAAATGTGCAGATTTGATAAAGAAACCATCCACAGTTCCAGCTGTTTGAGCCCATTCAGAGAAGGGATAAAGGGGTTTAGCATTAATTTAGATTTGGTTAAAATAGGTCTAAAATTGCCCCCTGCTATGTTATTGATAGAAAAATATGGTACATCTGCTCATTATGATTGTATAACTTAATAAGAACCCAAATTCCTTCATTGAATTCACACAGCTCCAGGGAATGACAGCTGGAGTCAAGTCTGAGCACAAGTGGTTACCATCAGCTCTGCTCCTCAGGCAGGGCTTGCTGAAGCAACAGGAGCTGGAGTTCCTGCATACCTCCAATTATAAGGACCAGTTTTTAAATATTTATGAATTTGTTAAATTTAAATCATTCAGGCAGAACAGCTTATTGTTGCAAAATTTGTTTCCACTTATACAGTTCATTAAAGCAACAGAGATTTGTACATGAGTGTATATCTAAAAAGATCAGACCTTACTAATGACCCAGGCATGGTAACTAATTTTATGGTGAAAAAACATTTGTATTTTATCTATTTCCTTTAAACATTTAAAGAATCTACAAGAACTTTTTCCTCCTGTAACCAGTCACTACCAAGCCATGACAATACAAAAAATCTGTGCATAATAGCTACAGTATTCTTGAAGTACCACTGAGTCTTCAAAAGATGCTTTTGTTCAGATTGCTGAATTTAAAATTTTGTTTTAAAGGAAAAAAGAGTTCTGCTTTCAGGAAATGAAACACAATAACAGTTTTGACAGAAATTTCTTTAACTTAAATGAAAAAAATGAGAAAAATGAGAAAAATGAGAAAAATGGGAGGAAGGGAGGAAGGGAGGAAGGGAGGAAGGGAGGAAGGGAGGAAGGAAAAGAAATATAGGGACCAGTACACTATCTCAGAAAAATTGCAGGGAAACATCTACAAATATCATGAGTATGGAAAAGAATTGGAGAAGGGAATTTGTATTCAGCTTTTATACTTAGAAAATTTTACAGTATGCTTTTTTTTGCTAGGTTTTTTGAATGTTTTAAGGGGGTCACAGAGATAAAAATTAAATATGAATTAACAGTGCTATTTGAAAACTAACAGGTACTTGGTAAACAGGGCAATTTGGTGTCCAGTGTGCAGCAGTGCTTTGTGAAATCAAAATTGCTTTTGATTTCCTGGGAGTCAATGGAAGGGAGGAAAATAAGTTACTGATTTCAAAGCTCTTCAAAAATTCAGGGCAGTTCTTGCTCCAAGTTCATAGGAACTTTGATTGTCCATCATTTTGCCCCTCATTTGCAGTGAACAGGCAAAATTCCACCTGATTTGTTCAAACAGCTATATACATAGTAACAAAAGAATAACCTCCACATACAGACACTACCTACTGTCCATAACAGGATGCAAAATAACCTACCCAGAGACTGATTTCAAAATGCCAATCTCTATCACTATTAAGAAAAGCCTTTATTCAAATATAGTTAACATGAGTATAGTATACACTAACAAACCCTATCTAAAAGATGCCCTTTCTCAATAATTTTGGCTCAATTTCTTTGAGCAAGTTAAAAACATTCCTATTTTGGTTTCAGCTGGGCTGGACCAGATTTACCTCATGGAGAACCTGCATCAACAGTTGCCCTGGTGCAACACAGCGTGGGGACACTGCTTCTCTGCTCAAAGGTGCTGCTGGCAGCCAAGTGTAGAACAAGGGTAAGGAAAGAATGTTTTAAGCTGGTATCATCACCGAGCATCATCACAGGTCACATGGTATTATTACACCAGGTCCCAGATATTATGTACTGTGCTGTGAGTTTAATATTAAGCAACTAATAGAATGTATGTATTTTGAAATAGGATTTTCTCTGTTTAAAAGAGAAGTTAAAAGAAGTAACTCCTACTTCTTACAACAAACCTGTAACATAAAGCCTTCCCCCTTTATCTTAATCTGTGATCCATTATAATCACAACTGTGTAAATAGCAATAGACTGTAAAAATCTCAGTTAAAAATGTTTACATTATCATTTAAAAAGCATCCATTTCTTGTTGGTATGAAATGGTCATCCTTCTGCTCAGAGTTCGGAATCTACTCTGTGCCTGCCTAGACACTGGGATTATTTGTGCAGTAAACAAATATCAAATGTGGGAGCACTCGTTCTGGTTTTAAGCTATAAGGTTTATGTTAGTCAGGCTCTGAGAGAAATGCAGAATGATTATTTCTCCTCTGAGGTGCTTATTGTTGCAGAATCTGGATATTTCATGAGCATGATTGAATCTGTCTTTCAGCATTTATTAATATAAGACAAAATGTTGTTTCTGTTTTAAAAATAGAAATAACCAGGAGTGGCTAAGTACCTAAAAGCAGACAACTTGGAACTGACTTTTTTGGAATACTTAACATTTTATAGCAGGCTGTAGTTGTGCACTTTTACAGCACAACTTGTATTGACTCAGCTGCCTTTCTGAGAGCTCAGCACTTCTAAAAATCAGACCTCAGGTATTTTGAACTGGGTGCTTGGATCTGAGGGAAACGCAGTCAGTGACCACCTGTGAAAGTGCTGGTGCATAATTCTTCCACCACTGCCAGCAGCTCACTAGCAGGGAAAGGGACCAAATTCAGCTCACCAAAGTGGTAATTTGCTCTCTCAAGAACAAGATTTTCCAACTTCTTACTAAATATCTGTCTTACCTTTGGCTTTATCAAGTTACGGACAGGAGTATTTTTTGATAGATGACTTGCAAACACTGAGCACTTTTGCTAAACAGTACAAATTCAGTGTAGCTTTTCTCTGTAGTATTAGACACAATATATTCTACTTTCTGTAGTGCCTGACTTGTTGAGCATGGCCTCAGTTGTACTGAGTGCAACTTTGCAATTTTCCATTCAAATCCCATCCCTGCATTTTACTTGAGCCAAGATTAAAGGAAGACATGGAAAACACAAAGCAAAAATAAAAATAAGAAGTAGAATCATATCCTCTGTTACACACCATGATATTTTAGTATCATGGGAAGTCAGCCAGTGTTAAAATACTACATAAAATATTGACATGAAGCTGCAAAATGGAGATTAAAGACAAATTTTGAAAATAGAGGTAACACAAACAGTATCGTACAGCTAAGCCCGAGGAAACGAGACTATAAATTCAAAAGCAACATTAGAAATAATTATGTGTTTTTCTTTTGAGAAAAAGAAACATACACAAATGTGCAAACATATTATGAGAGTTTGCAGTTTATGTTGTCATTTAGTTCTTTTTGAAAGTTTTTATTTTATTTTCTAATATTTTATCAATAAAATAGCTTTACTTCTATCATCCTTATCATTCAGACATCAGTTATTACCTCATAAAAACACCACGCTTATATGGTCATGCAATGCTTTTTAGAATTGTTCTTCATACATTAGAACTGACAATTCCTGTGTATAAGCTGGTTCAAATAAACTCAACACCCACTTTTAAGCCACTCTGACCAAAGCCTACATTTTCCCTTATGGTGTAAAATCTCTGATCTTAGTAAGAAACACACACAAACACAAAGCTGTCCTGAGACATCAGGTCTATGCCACCAGCAAAAACTGATTGGCCCAGGATAAGAAGAAACACTCTTTCTTTTGTGACTGGTTTGGTGCCTGCTTACATCCCTCCAGAATTCAACAGAGCCATGGCCAATATTGATATTACTGATTCTCAGCTTGCAAAGTGCTTTGTCCCCAGCAGAGAGCCGTCGAGTTAATCCCTTGCCTGAACAAACGCAGATACTGCGAGATGAAAGCACAGAGCGCTGGAGGAGCTGGCTGCAAAGTAACCTGCTCCCACAGCAGGGAAAGGCAGGAGCGCTGCCTTCAGCGACAGCCCACAGTCAGATGGGCTTAGCCAATTGTGAAACCACAGAGTAAGCCTCCCTTTCTTCACTCCTGGCTGGGCCAGCCCAGAGCACAAAACCCCAAACCTTTACTAACGATATATTATGGCTGGGAAATGGAGCATGCAGGGAAGTGTGTGTTTATGCAGATATTGGTACGGTCCCAGCTCAGAAATTCACACAAGCTGCTGAGGAAATGTGTAGCTGCTATCTTGTAGCCAATCCTGCCACAGAATGGAGATTTCTGCTTTCCAGCCAGAACCAGTAATCACATCTGAGTTAATTTACAATAAGAAAATGCAGAAAATGTTTTTAAAAGTTGAAAAAGTTAAATCTTAAAGTACTGTGAGTATAAAACATTTCAGCACTTATGATCATTTTTGTAAACCTGCAGTTCAGCAATTTGTTTTCTTTTTTAGAGTGAGTTGCTTGTGAAACAAGATCCATTGTTTTAAACCTCAAAAATGACTGCAAGATGAAGAAAGGATTTCCTACCCTGCTCTAGTCAGCCCCTTTCTTGACTGAGCTCTCTTCTGTTCCCAGTTTAGTGCAGCAAAGCCACATGGAGGCCGAGTATCCCAGCAGGGTTTACCAGATCATTGCCATGGCATGCATGGGTACCCATTGTCCCCTTGCACAAACTTCTCTGGTGAAAGCTCAACTCCCTTCTGGTCTGCTACAACCACTTGTCATGGAGGGAAAATCCTTCCAATATGAGCTTCACTGTAAAGAATTTATATCACTTTGCAACAATCAAAATCACATTATAACCCTGGAAATGGAATGGGATAATTTCTCAGAAGGGAAAATTAAGTTATTCAGTTCTGGCATGACAAAAATTATTGCAATAGCCAGTGATGAAACACAAAATTCCCTGCTCAAAAACATGAACTCATGTTCCATTCATGATGCTTCCCTGTTTTAGCCAGTTCTCTTCTATTTTCTTTAATATTTAAATGATGGCAAGCATTATATCCTAAATTATATAAACCACTGTCCGTTTGAATCTATGTCTCCCTTTCTATTACTGATACTTGTAAATAAAGTTATGATTTATGCTATTATAGCATTACCGTTTAATCTTGAGTTTTAAATCTACTAAGCCTATGACAACAGTGCTCAAATAATGCTAAAAATGCTCCACAAAAAAAAAAGATGGGAATTTTTATGCGTTCTCTTCTTAGTGTTTCAGCTGTCTGGCTGAGTACTGGTAATGAGGAGACAACAAAGCTCAGAAGAATTGAAGTTATGAAAATGCCTTATGACGGATTGCATGTCAGTAGGAAATGTTTATGCTGTCATCAAGAAGAAAATATTTGGATATTTTTAATATTGAACATATTATGGTACATGGAGAGACAACAATCATAGCTGTTTTTATATATGTGATCTAACTAATACAAACACATTTGTTATTTATGAAGCAGTAAAATAAACCCAACTCTTCCCTGAGGTGATATTTTATTTAAGAGGTAAACTTATAAAACCATTTAGGTAACCATATAATTACTTTATAAGAAACCTGAGGGCTTCTACCCTGCTGGAAGTCTTGCATGCAGCTGTTTCATTTTCAAACCTTTGGTTTCTCCTCATACAGAGACAGATCCTTTTTATCTGCAATAGCAGAAGAAGAGCACCACAAGTTAGTGATGACAAGAACTCTGAAGATTGTAAGGTGCCACCTACCTCCATAGGGACAGAGGATTCTCAGCACCTTTTGAGTCAACTCTGTCTTATAGGATGTCCCCTGTCTCTTTCTCATCTATCCTGTCCAATTTCTCAGTTTAATCTGGATTCTGTGAATAAAATACTTATTTTGCAGTGCCTTAGGTAACATGCAGATAACACTGTGAACAACTGAGCAGTCTAAACTAAAGCTTTTTAAACCATAAAATAAAGAAAAAAAAAGGTGCTAAGCCTGCTTGTAAGTATAATTTGAAGTTTCTAAACTTAAACTATGGGTCTTCTGTGCACATAGGTGAAAGGAAAGGGAGTTTCTCTTCAGACACAAAAGAGAGACAGAGGTATTTACTTAAACATTGCACAGCCTTGTCTGTACCCAGTTTGTTAGACTTATACCACAGGACACTTGACAGCATAATGATATAAAATTATATAAAATGTAAAGGAAAGCAAACACCTATTTTTAAGAAATACCCACTTAGCACTCAGTTCAAGTGCCTGCATCTCCAAGCTCAGCAATAACAAATTATTTCAGAACAAAGTATACATTCTGTTGGAAGGGTGGAAGGGCCATGATATATAGTTCTATCACATTACATGCCTACCATCATGAATCTTAATCTTCATATTAAAGTCACAAGGGCTGCTATTGTTCATATCCTTTTCATTTTCATCCCCCATCTGAATATACTCTTCCATTTGAAAAAATAAAAATAAAAAAGGCCTTGACACATGCCTGGGCCAAATGAATTTAAAAGAAAGAAGTTTGGTTGCTATTCCTTCCAGTTGTGAAACAGGAATTGCTTTTGTATGAGGCTGGGTCTAACAGAGTGAGACTAAACATTTATAAAATCAAGTAGGGTTTGAAATACAGCTTTGTGGTTACTAACATTTTGCAGCAGCATATCAAGTTTCACATTTCATCAGCTGAATAGAGTCTGTGTGCTGGGCTATTGTGGTTCAGTAGCTGACAGCAGTCAAGTAAGTGCTGCTCTCTTCCTGGCTTAATCATTTCTATTACACTCAGTGTCAAAACAATAATGTCAGTGAAATAGGCTTGCTGACATTATAGATTAGAACTGAGTGATTCTGAATGTCCTGTGACTGAATTGCATTTTATTTCTAGAAAATTACACATTACAATTGCAAATTAAAGAGCTTAGATCTCAACAGCCTGTATCAACAAATATGGAGCAGTGGACGCTGTGCTGCTGGGGAGATGATCCATCATGAAATTCATGAGGTTTAATATATACTAACAAGAGAACAACTGCTGAAATACTCAGCCATGTGTTAGAGAGGATCTGAAGAAAAATCTATTTTTTAGGAGGGATTAATTCAGCTACACAAGAGGTGAGAATCCCTGGGGTAATCTCAGAGATTTAAAGGATGTTCCAGAAAAAGAAAGAAAGAAAAAGAATCCTAGATTTTCTTTCTTCCATCTATGAATCACCACTATTTATGAAGACACATCTCCTGAGATTCACTTAAGGAACACATTCAGAGTTTAGAAAGCAGCCACAGTAGCAGGCTGCAGAATTTCTGAGTGACTGACAGCTACCAAATGACAAGAAGTAGCATTTAATGACTGCAGTCATCAGGACACTTACTGAGAAAGAGCAGGGCATTTCTGTCATCTTCCCTTTAGATGTCATGGACAGCAACTGTGTGCCATAGTAGCCTCCTGCTCTAGTCTTATAATATCCAAGTGTAATACACTTTTGCCAGAATATGAGCAGATTTGAAATACAAAAAAGATATTCCCTCTTAGAGTTCCCCTAGAAAATCAGCAAATCAGAAATTACTCTGGAATCCATAAAACAATCTGAGGTTGCCCACCAACAACGAATAAGACCAAGTTCAGGAAAGCTGAAGCAGTCAGTCACAAACACAGATAGAAATAACATTGACTATTTGAGACTTTTTGGTCAGAACAATGGGTCGCTTTTGTTCCTCTCACTACCTTGCAACCTTCCAAAAATATCTTTTGTGAACATATGGAGCTTCTTAGATGACTAAAGACAGAACTTTCCAGTTATAGCAATTCTCTCATTCCACATTGTTTTGCTTTCTTCCTGTAGTAAACTTTTTTTAACTATGCATTATTAGATATCATCATAATTAGATGATGACTTCCCAGAAATTTGTATTCTATCAGCTAAGGCAAGAAAAATATTAAATGGTTTGTGTGTTTGGTCTTATATATATTCTTCTAAATGGGAAAGTACATTAATCTTGTCTGAGCAGGAAGTGAAATTTATTCACAGCCTACAAAAGTTCATATGAATTCAGTATATCATTTGCAAGTGCTGCCATACAAGGAGAAAATTAATCATATTATTCATATATGGGAGTGTTTACCTCCAGAAACCAAAGTAATAGGTCATCACTTTCAAGGCTTTCTAAAAGTCCATTTAATCATTCACCAGAAATAATATAATCAAACAAGTAATGAACAACAGATTCTCAAAGCAAAAACTAGGGAACACTTTACAAGTAAGAAAAAATGAGTAGGAAATATATGATCTGAATGCAGTTCATAAATTACTAAAAAATCTATCAGACACTCATGTACCAGTGTTTTGTGAGTAATGTGGAAATAGAAGAAAAGAAGTTTGTGGAATAAACAGATCTCTTGAATATCATGACAAAATAACATTTATGAAGAGCAATGAAAGAGAGTTGAGGGATAGAGCAAGACTACACGAATTGACATAATCCATCATATTCTGAAAAGAGCATTAGAAGTGAATCATCTGTGTTGCATGGTGGAGCTTATTTAAGTTTTGAATTAATTCTTAGTACTGTTGTTTTGAACTTGGTTTGAAAAGGCATTGGTCAGTCAGCAAAATGATGAGTTTATTTTTAAAAATGGTCATGATTTTACATCCTCTTAATTTACTTTTTGAGTAAAGAGTTCAGGGTGGTATGTTTTCAATACTTTCTCTTTAATCAGTCATACAGGCTAGGTCTTTTTTTTTTTTTTTTAAATCGGATTTTAGGTTAATCTACTAATACAAGGTAAGTTGTTTTTTTTTTGTGAAATTCCTGATGTAACTGCGAGAACAAGGAACACTAGTTTTCCTCTGAAGATGTCATCTTCAGTCCCACATATGTAAGGAAATATATTAGTTAATAATAAAGAAAATATATCAGTTCCAGAAGATGTGGACACATTTACCAACTGTGTTTTGACCTGGTTTTTGCAAAAGCTTCATTGCTTTTGCTCCATGGATGATTACTGAGAAGCCACAGCTTTACCCAGTTATGTGACTGACAATCTCCTCTTTGTAACTGAATGAGAAAGTTTGTCCTAATTTCATAGTTAGCAGAAAGCCAGTCATGCATGAAAAAAAAGGTATAAGTTTTAACAAGGAATAAAGAGTGCCAGGAATACAACTATTTGTTATGGATAATCCCAGAACATCTGTTGCTCCCTCCCCATGGGTGGTCCATCTCCAAAATATCCCCAGCTTTTTCCCCTTTTGCTCTGCAGCCCAGATAAAGTACTGTTGTACAGTATATTGCTTGTACTTATACTTCTTGTACTTATACTTCTTGTACTTGTAGTGCTGCTTGCTGTTTCCCACAGGCTAATACTGCTTTTCTGGGGTAACCATAAATTCTGGGTGAACCGTAGAAACAAGCACTCTAAATTAGAAAGAGAAATTGCAAGAGTTCATGTGACTAAAAATACAGAACTTATCCTCCACCGTGGGTTTTGATTAATTTATGCATAAAAAATGCATATACAAATATGCTCTATGCTTTTATCAGGTTTTATTAGCTGTTTTCCCAGTGCTTTGTCTGTAAAGTAATTCCTTTCTTCCTACTCTTACCCAGAGTGATGGTGGTTCCTTGGGTCACAGTTAAACAGTTTGACTCCACAAGAATAAGTGCAATACAATCTTTCAAATGGTCACTTATGGCATTTTAGCATCACCTCTGCCTTTCGTCTGCAACTGTCTTTCCTCCCCTTGTCTTACCCCACCCCCCTCTTCCACATTCACAGGCTAGAAGGGGTCTCTTCTCACACAGCAGAGAACTAAAGCTCTCTCCAGACACTCCACTTACATCACAACCTGTGGTTATCACTCCAGAAATGTGATGGAAGAACGTTTCTTTGTAAGGAATGTTCCCAATATTAAGCATTTATTAATGTGAGATGATTCTTTTCAAGTACCTATGGCAAACTCAGTATTAAGAATGAGAACAGAACTGAACTAATAAGCTAAAAAAAAATCCCATGTTAGTGGACAATAGACTGGAATGCTATTCTCTTATGGGAATGAGCAGCAAGAGAGGCCTCTTGGATCTCTCAAAACTTAAAGTGCTTACTTGCAGATGTGCAGAGTGAGTGATTATGCTCTTATTTTCAGCAAAGATCTACCAAACCCTCAAGAATTCCTCAAACATGTCTTTGCCCCTGTGGTCACTTTTACCTTCTTCTGACCCTCAAAGGTCAGTCAGTCCCTTCCTCCTGTCCGTCTTCATTTTCATCACTTTTCCCACAAAGAACAGACACAATAAATCAAGCGGGCACATCAGGTAACTTTTGCACAAAGCAGATTACCCGCCAGATAGAGAAGCCAGAGAGAAGTAGAGATGCTGAGAACAATTAAGGCATTTGGCTTTACCAGATTTTGGCACACCCAGAGGAAACAGAAAGGGCAGCTATGATTTCCTCTGCCTCCTGCCCTCTCCCTGTCTAGGACAGGCTCTTTTCATTTCAGTGGAATGGGAGGTATGGCTTGGGTGGGGTGTAGCTTTCTGGCCACTCCTCAGACAAACTGATAGCTATTGCTCCCTGCCCAGCCCACCCCTGTCCCTCGACTGCCCAGGGGTGCTCACCACAATGGTCAGACAGCCCCACACGGCACAGAGGTCAGCACCAGGTCCCCGTGGCTTCCTGGTGTCCCACTGCACCATGGCTTGGCTCACAAGGTACTGCTGAACAGCCCCGCAAGCGGTGGCCTTGGCAAGTGCTTTTGTGCCAGGACAGTTACCTTGGGACTGCAACCCTGGGACTGTCACCTTGGGACCAAGAACATCTCCAAGGCCACCAGATGTCAAAACAAGAGGCAAAAGCACATTCAGGAAAAAAAACATGCTTTTTAAAGAGAAGGGGTTTTTACACTACAATAGAGCTTCTACTCTCTCATAAAGCATAGATCCACAAGCTAATCAACAGCTATGCTTTTAACAAGAATCCTAGGAAATCAATAATTTTTCCAGTCATTTCTGCAGAAAAAAATATAAAAATCAGACTTCATTTTCTGATAAAATATTATGATTAAGTTTGTTTTCTTTTTTCTTAACTTGAAATAAAAAGAGCAATGTTCTTTCTGAAAAGTACTAATTAAGTCTGGGTATGTGATCTAGGAAATACAGAGCTGTATAACCTGATGGAAACAATCATTTTCAATTGTCAAGACACTTCTGCTTCTTTTCACCCCAGCTTCAAGTACATCTGGTTTCCACCTGCTCCGTGTAAGATTGGTTCCTCCCTTTTTCAAAGGCATCATGCTCTCTGGTTTTGGCCATGACTCTCCAGTGGCATTTAACTCAAAAAAGTCAGCTCCACCTGGAATATGGATGTAGCAAGATGGGAAGGAGATGGGTGTTGCAGGAAATTTATTCTATTCATGGACATTAAAAAGGAGCAGTAGTTGGCACATGAATATACGAAGTGTCTCTGGTTCAAGACATAAACTGCTTCAATTTTAAGAAGTGGCTTATATAGTTTTGACTATTGCCCTCTAAAAATTTGTTTTGGCTGGTGTCCTTAAACTTTCACATTCTCTGCACAAGTTTTGCAATCTGTCTGACAGCATACATCCCATGTGATAGGAGATTTTCCAGGACAAAGTATGTTTTCTGTCTCCATGACTATTTCCCAGAGGGTCTTCCATTTCTCACCAGTAGTGGGATCTATTTGTTGAAGATGATTGTGGTTTTGAGACTTGGTATGTAAGGATATCAATTTAATTTTAATTAGCTCTCATAAAAGTTAAAAATCAATTTAATATAAATATTAAATTCAGAACTGAATTCAGAATTGCAGCTGGGACATGAGAATTTCTCCTTAGTTGTAAGGAAAAGATTATTTACTATTAGGATCACTGGACACTGGGACAGAAGTTGAGAGAGGCTGTTGCCTCTATCCTTACTGATACATGAAACTCAGTGGGAGATATAGTGCTGAGCACTCTAAAGTTTATGTAGGAGGAGAAAATTCCAGACTTCCAGAAGTCCCTTCCCACCTACGCATTTCTGTGATGTGATTTTCAGCATGGGTTTTGCTCTATTAAGCAAATATGTAACTACTGGACAGACTGTGGTATGAAGACAAAAAAGTAAAGAATTTTTGCTTGGTCCTTTTCTTACACCTGTAGCAGAAAGATCTGCCCAGAGCCTGCAAAAGCCCCAGGAGGACAGGCACAGTACTTTAAAATATCAGATCCATCAATGTACTTCAGCAACAAGACATTCAGCATTGTAAGGTTCATCACATTCAGGACAACACCTTGGCCCTGCCCTAGAAATGAAGTTTTAATATTAGGTTCTTTCAGGGGAAACAGGATGTAATTGTAATGCTAAAGAGGAAGCAGCTGTCCTCTCTCTGAGTATCATCTGGTAATGTGGAAGTCCCTGGAAAGAATTTTTTCTGCTTCATATTGATATGATTGGACTGATTAGGGAAATCACTGTTTTCCCAATGCAACTGTGCTGATGCAACCACTGAAGTGGGCAAATTCCTGCTGTTTTCAAAATACAGCTTAATCCCTTATTCCCTGAAGTACAGGATAGTCCTAGAAAAATAGTCCATATAACAGAGGTGTGTGATGCATCTTTACAGTGTTACAAATATAGATAAAGTGCTGCTACAGCTTTGTGCAGATTGCATTCCAGGTGCTTTGGCAAATTTCAGCTTTGATGATGACACATTGAGGAATTTTTTTAAAGGACACTTCCTCATTTTATTTTTACTGTTCAGAGCAAGCTACATGCACACTAATCAAAGTCTGGCTTGAATAAAAATAATTTTTAAGGCTGTCTGTCCAGGCCCAACACCAGGCAAACTGGAATAAAATTAGTTTCACACAAACTGATGCAGTCATGAAGACAGCAGTGGCTGCAGCTGGAGTGCAGCTCTGGCTGAAGAAGAGGCTGATAGCACAAGGACACCCATCACCCAGCCACCCTTCCAGTCCTCACATTAGCCACACAGAGGGGGTACCAGGACCCAGCCATGACTGACTTGTCCAAGGCCAGGCAGGATGTCTGAAAACAAAACTGAACCCAGATACTTCCATTTTTAATTGAGTATTCTATTTCCTCAGACTCTCTACTCTTTTGCCATTGTACACATTTGGCACATCTGGAACATGTGGTGTGAATGAGACACTGCTTTTCCTGGAAGAGAAAAATACCTTGTGATCCTTTCAGTGAAATTCATATTGTAATGGTGTTGGATAAAGGGGCAGTGCAGTTACCTGGCAGGCTGAACAGAGACAACTTCCAGCACTGGAGTGATAAACATGCAAGCCAAATTTCAAGTTGCCACTACCTTTTGCAGAGGTGCTATAACAATTAAAAAGAAAATCTTTGAACCTCTTACATAATGATAAAAGCAATATATCACCTTTTTTAAAACCATAAGCTATTCAACGTTCCCTAACTTAAATATGGAGAGAAAGTTGCACTTTATCAGAAGCAGGCATGCAGCTGTGCACATAAAGCTAGGAGAAAAAATTAAATTATTTAAAGTAATTGGATGACAGCAACAATTCATTGCATATTAAACAAATGACACAGATAGAGCTCAGAATGTTGCAAATGTTTTAAAAGATCCACATCATGGGCATGAGCTGGTACCTCTACATTACTATTTTACTTGTTGTCAGGACTATTTTTGAGAGAAGGGTTGCTCCCAGTCACTCTGCCTTAGTTCATAGTCTTGGCATTTATGAAGTGGGTTTCTTGAGCTTTTTGAAGATGTTCTGTGCACCTAATTTACTATAGCCAAGATTGGCCCTTTAGTCAATGGGAGCAGGCTGGACTTAGAGTGAAATTAAAGAGCTTGGAACATGGATAGCTTGGATGTCAAGTGCTTAGCATCCATTATTTCACTCTAGACATCTACTTCTATTGGTCCTTACTTCTTGCCAGTTAGAAATAAAAAAGGCTGCTAATAAGTAATAAATGCATGATTATTGGGGATAAAGCCACATACAGCATGATGGTATTATTTAAAATACTTGGTATTATTTAAAAAACCCCAAACAACTAAGTTCCCATTGTAACAATGTTCCAAGTGGATCCACAGGAATGATGAGTCTTCAATGAAGGAGGTAGGAAGAAGATGTGTCTGATTTGGTCATCCTCTGACGACCTGGTGTGAGTAGTCAGATTCTGAAGTCATCACTTACAGAAGAGAGTTTAGTATGTAATTAGGCTGCTTCAAAGCATAGGAAATCTCTCAGCAAGAGTAAGAACCACAAACTGACTCTTCATTACTGTAATTCAAAAGCAAGAGCAGATGGAAAGTGTTGTTCAGAGACTTTGAAACAGCCTTCCTGATTCTCCCACCAGCATTTTTTGCCTGGGTTTCCAGAGGTGCTGATGCTGGATATAGGGCAAAATTCAATCACTGCACAGCAGATCTGACTGACATCAGAAACAGGCAACAATCGCCTTTTTCCTGAAGTAAAAAGAGTGTAAGTTAATGTATAAACCCAGCTTTACGCTTTTATTTGGTCTGCACAAGGACATGGAGTTTATTTTCTGTGTAATCCACTATTGCAAAGTTAACTCATCAAAAGTTACTGAACAAATTTGAAACAGCAAGTGAGTTTTCACAGGATCAGCAATTTGCGCTGTTTGGCTGTGGTATCTCTGTTCCAGTGCTATAAGTAATGGATTTATTATACCATGACTCTTTGGAGAATTCAGACTATTCAGAAAAATGTGCTCTCCACTAAACCAGCGGAAATCTCTGATTCACATCTGCTGTAGCAAGTGGTAATGTATTTTACGGCATTATCGCTTTTCCTGCTGCCACCCATGTACCTTCACTGTTGGGTCCTTTTTCTGCCAAGAGCAGGCAATGGTGGCACAGGCAGCAGAAGAGGAGGTGCTGCACCTCAGCCTCCTCCCTGAGGCTGCATCCCCGTGGGAGACTTGGTGTGGTGGCAAAGACTTCCATGAGGGAGCTGAGGAGAGGCTGGGGGGCAGCCAGGCATACACAAGGAGGAATTGCAGATGTACCACACTGCCACAGCTGTAGGGGGCCACAGCCAGCCAGAGGGAGGACTGAAAAACACATATATTCTAGAAAACCACAGGATTCTTATGGACAATTCCCTAATGGACATGTGATGAAGAATGCCAAGTAAATCACTGCAAATTATTGTCTTGTTCAGTTTTATGCCATTTCTGAAGCAGAAGACAGGAGGGAATATGGGACATTTTTGCTTTCTCTTTATGTCAAATTTCAGGGTAGAGGAAGAGAAACTTGCTGACAAGATTTTTTGTTTAGTTGGTGAGAAGCAAATTGAAAGCACACTTAAAAAACCTAGGGAAAAAAGCAAAAACAAAAACAAGGCAAAGTCAATCCAGCGGTTGCAACAGTATTTTTAGTCTGGAAAAATAAACCGTGATACACTCCAAGACTTTCATTGTCTCTACGACTTGTCAGTAAGTGCACACACAAAAGAAAGACCCAGCACCCTAAATAATGTGCCACTACCTAATATATGAGAATGCTTGTTCTCTCATCCTGAGATTTGCTCAGAATTAGCTGAGTCCTATAATTTGACATCATCTGGAAGGATGCCGTTTCTCTAGATGGTCCAGTCAAGGGCTATCTCTGCTCAGCACAGCTGGGTGAGCATCTCTACAGTCCTGAAATGCATGAGTGGTGCCTCTTTTTGGGGTTTCTGGAGGGTTTTTGGGTCAAAAAGATTCTTCTGGTCAGTTAACAACTTCTGGTACAAAAAGAACAGTTTTATTTCCTTTGTTATGGTAATTTCACATAAGTAATTAATTGTAGGAGGAACTACATGTTAATGACTCCATAAAAGCCATTCCATAGTATGGCAGCAAGGCAAATTTTAGGAAAGGCTGCTGAAATGTTGTAGAAAACATTCAAACGAGTACTTTAATTTACTAGGGAATGCAAGTGCCATTTTAACAAAGAGAAAATGGTTAACTGAATGTTTATTATTAATTAGAATGGACCTAATGATTAACTTTTATAAAGTTATTAAATTGCTCAGAGGCAAGCAGTATTACTTACAAATTCTCAAATGAACTTTCCTGTTGCCCTTCTTGCTGTGACTGAAACTAAATATTTACATCACATTTGGGGCCTCTTTTTGGCCCAGTCTGTTATTTCTGTCATTGTTATGTTTTTCTTTGGGTGGGTCAGATGGTGCTGCAGGAGATAGCTGGTAAATCCAAAATCCAGGTGGTGCAGACAAATATCATACACAAAGAATCGAAGCTAACCCAGGCAATGAAATCAGCTGAAATACATAGCCAGTTCCTGATGATTAAAGTGGGATTTATACCATCAGCTCTTTGCTTGGCCTCCTTGGGCCTAAGAAAAAGTTAAAAGAGGAAGGACTGAAGGTGTAACACCATGTAATAAAACTTGTCATAAAGGCATTTCCTCCACAGGAAGCCCTGAATTTCTGTGTCAACAGAAGTAAGCAAATACATATTGTGCAATCAATTCTGCAATTTGACACTTCTGTTTGATGATTTAAAAGATCTTGTGAGATCAGGTGAATAATTTACCCTTTTCCAAATTGAAGGGTTGTGGAAAATAATTTCAAAAATATCTCAAAGATATCAGAAAATCTCAGAAATCACTGACAATGCTTGCAAACACAAACACAGTTTTACTCAGGAGCAGAAAAATGTCTCTGAGCATTAAGGGAATGAAGTTCATGTACAGACTTGAAACAAGAGTATGGGAATGGGGAAAACACTGAAAAGAGAGGATAATGACCCAGCAACACTGAAAGTGAAGATAAGGAATAAATTCTAGAATGCAAAAGGCAAATACAATTCCTAAGCACTGAAAATGACGAACTTCTGACAATCTTATGCTCACTGTTTCCAGGAGTTCAAGGGGAAAGCAGTTGCCACAGTAGGAAAAAAAGTCTTAATAATAAAGTATAGGTTTAAAAATACTTATTCACTGTACACATCTGCACATCCTACTACTGGAAATTAAGATATTGTGAGGGAAAGAGGAGGGGCAGACTGATCTCTGCTCTGTGGTACCCAGTGACAGGACCCAAGGGAGTGGCCTGCAGATGTGTCAGAGGAGGTTTAGGTTGGATATTAGAAAAAGGTTCTTTCCCCAGAGGGTGGCTGGGCACTGGAACAGGCTTCCCAGGGAAGTGGTCACAGCACCAGCCTGACAGAGCTCAAGAGGTGTTTGGACAGTGCTCTCAGCCACATGGAATGATTCTTGGGCCAGGGTGTTCAGGACAAGGAACTGGATTTTGAGGGCCATTACGGGGGCCTTCCAACTTAGAATATTCTGTGATTCCAAAGTTTTAAAGAACCAGAGCAGTTGATACTAGAAACTCAGACTTGGTTGCATGTTTAATCTGCAAATCTTGACCTTTCCTTGAGAAATGTTTTTTCAAAAGCTACTTAAGTCACTGGCACAGGGAAGACCCAATCCACTCTGGAGGTTATGGAACCTTTGTGTCTTTAAGACCAGGCTGGAAAAGCTTCCTCTGAGACTGATGTTGGAGTAGCTGACCTGACAATCAGAATGGGAGCAGAAAAACTAAGATGTATTTGGTTCTCTCTAACTGGGCTTTCCTCATGCTACTTAGTGGTTTTAATCTGAAGTCATGCAAGTTAAAAAAAAAATAAAAATAAAAGAAAACATCTAATGCAATATTTAATGACCTCCACTACTTGATGAGTGAATTATTCATAATTAATACCTCCTCAAAGCTGTTCCTTTTTGTTGCTTCCACGTGCTGAAAACCTGCTTCATATTTCATATTGCAACAAAACTCAAATTACGTGTTTTCCAGTAAAGTAAACCCCCAGTTTTAGCCTGTTTCAGAGGGAGGTGCGGGGCTGTTGGCTGCCTGCCGTGTTTTGCTATCCCGCGGAATGGAGGGGAGAGGCGCTGGGCTAGAGCCCCGCGGAAGGGGAGCTCGGCAGCTCCCCGCTCCCGAAGCAGAGATAGGATGCGGGCCCGGCAGAGGAATGGCGCTTGGCGCTGCCGTGCAGCAGCCGGCTTTAGCCGGGCAGCTGTTGCCATCTAATGGCGCACGGCCGGCACTGGCGCGCCCGGAGCCGCTGCGGGCAGGAGCGCTCCCGGACAGGGCTGCACCCCTGGGCAGCCCCCGGACATTCCGCACGCCTCTTTAAGGGTCCTCTGACCTGGGAGCCACGGAAGCACCTGGGAGACCTTCATTAGCTTCGAATAATATATTTTAACAGGGCAACGCTCCCCTGAATGTGGCTGAGCAGTCGGCTCGGACATTATAGCCCACCACGTATGGCGTGGGCAGTGATAGGCTGAGGGAGGTGCGGCAGGAGTGCGGTCCTTTAGGGACTCACACTTAGAGGTGGCATCCGGCAAACTCTGTCAGGCCTCTGGTGAGGACAAAGTGCGTCTAAAGTTACACTAATGAGTTTGAATATCTATGTGAGGGATTTTTACTTCCAGCTAAGCTCCTCTCCAAAAAAAAACAAACCAAACCAAAAAAAATCCACAAAGCTTCCTACAAAACCCAAACAAGCAAATAACAAAATGCAGTAACAAAAGACACCTACAATATCCAAAAGTCTTACTCTTGGTCATTCTCTGGGAAGTGACAAAGATCACATTACACAATATTTTTATTTAAAACTCAGAAGAATCACTGAATCAATCAGACGCTGAAAAACTTCAAACTCGAATAAGAATACTAAATGAGATCAATTCTCAAGACCAATATGCCAAGGAGTAGACAAAGAGATCCTTTCACTCATGCTTGGCATATCTTCTAGAAACCAAAATCCACCTTTGATCTCATCAGACAACACACAGAACTGTATCAAAACTGTAAGGGGAGAGGATAGAAAAACAACATAAATATGCAGACTCGCCAGCATATTCACCCCAGATTTATTTTTTGATTTATACATTTATATCTATTTATAGGCTTATTCCAGTATATTTTTATATTTTTCTGATTGCAGCAGTTATCCTGGGAGTCAGATTGAGAAGTCTCCCAGGCATAGACAAGCTGGGAATGACCCAAGAACACCCGGCTTGTCACTATAAATGCCCCATTTGTCCATGTGGTGAGTGCAGCCTCTCTGCGTGGCAGGTACAGAGTCTCTGCAGCCTGTTGCTACAGAAAACCATGCTGGTAGATTGAGCTGCTATCTAAAGGCCACTAAATCTCCTGAAGACCCAAGAGCTGATGTCTCTAGTCCTCTGGGTCACTGCCAAGAACCCCGGCCAGACCACCTGGCCATGTGTGCCTTGGTGCCTGCACGCCGGCTGGATTAGGTGAACACGCACAACTTGGATCTGGTGAGTATGTGGGTGACAGGGTGTGAGTGAGTGAAAACAGTTTGGTCAGATTCCTCCATCCCGATTGCAAAGTCTCATGGTTCAGCTTTCCATGTTGCTACTGCGATCCTGCAATAGTAGCTCCTACACGGTTAGCGTAACAGCCTGAATGGTAAGAAAGGAAGTTTCTTTGATACTTCTTTTCATCTTTAGATGATACTTGTGGATGAGATAGATACCTGTTCACTATGAAAACAGTACAATAAAAAGTATTGTATGATAATTTGCTAAGAATGAGCGCTTAGCCTGGATATTATTCCAGAGAGGGGCAAAGCTCCAGAAACAAGAGATAATTGGATTGCTTTCCATCCAACCAGTTTTCTAGGCCTTTGGCTATCAGTAAAAGTATCTCTGTACAAACATATGCAAACACACATGAAAAAATAGTTTGTTAATAATTGTTGCTTCCAGGAATTCAATTAGTCCTTGATTTAAATTTAAACTTCAAGGAAAATTTCAAGGCAAAATTATAGGTAGTGAAAACTTACATGTAAAAACTGGCAGATGATTTATAGAGAACCAAAGCCATATATAAAAGAAAATGGTAAAGTTTCCAGAAAATTCTTAAATGTCCTATAGCTTTCCACAGTAATGCTGGAATTTGTTAGGATTATGCAAGACACTGGCAGACTGTAGAATGCAGCATTTCCATTGAGTAACTCTAAACTTGGGGTTCTGAGCCCTCGGTGTATTGTCCCGAGCAATGAGTGCCAAGTCACACCAGCCAGTGCCTCCAGCAAGGCATTCTTCAGGATTATGCCACTGCACACACCCTGTGAGGTGTCTTTACTCGAAAAGAGCAAACACAGGGGAGAACTCCAGGGCTCAGTTATTATATCATGGCTATCAGTACAGCCATATTCCAAGAAAAATCCTTTCTTTTGCATTTCAGGTTTGAGGCCTTCTCTCTCTGAGACTGATCGGTCCAGAGAAAGCTGCAGCTGGACTGTACCTCCCTCCTCAGCCTGTGGCCACCAGCAACCACCTTTGGGAATGTAGCACCATAGGGTGACGGCAGGGCAGAAGTAGTAGGGAAGAGCATGGCACAGTGCTTGTGCATCCACCCTCCTTGGCCTGTGTGCACCACTGGAAGGGATGCAGGGAGAGAAGCTGCCCAGGAAAGGTGACCTGGTGATTTCCTGGGGCCAACAAAGCCGAGAAATCTCTTAAAAACCTGGATGCTGGAAATCTGTACTAGGATTCTTTGTCATTTCAAAAGACAGTACATCAAGACAGGTAACAATCTGGACTTTCATCTGTGTTTCCTCTTTTCTATAAATCTTAGAGGGAAAGCTGTATCAGCAAACCACATAACAGTGCTCTACACACCAGTAAATAAACTGTAAACTGTCTGCATGTTTTGTTTTGGACTGTTTGCAAATCAGGAATCTTACAAAACCACCTCAGCTTGCTTGCGATCATAGCTGTATTGTGACAGATACCATGTCCTCTGAGTGACCTGGGATGTTTGTTTTGGTTGGCTACATGACAACACATGGGAGACAGGGAATACTAACCACATTGTATGATTTGGTCCAACTATAAAGTTCTCTTTTCTTTCTCTTCAGGAGAACCAGAAAAGGTTTTTAGAACTTTCACTTTATGGCAAAGACCTGCTGAGTTCAAACAGAAAAGGCAACATAAATTTAGTAAGATGACTCTTTCATCCAGATTACTGGTATACTTGAAATAATGTAGAGGGAATAAAATATGTAAAGAACATACAGTGTTTTGAAGAGAATTCTCTTTTAGCCCATTTGAAAATGTTTTTCATTAAATGTCATAATGTTAGGGATTTTTGGGGTTTTTTTTGTGGTTCTTCCCTATCTTGAATTACACTTTAGATAATAACCCCTGCTGGGTATAGCTCTTTTTCATGTAACAACCTAAGATATAATTTATGCTAAAATGACATCCATGGATGTTTTATCTCCATTACTATTATTTCATAATTTATCTTATCTAATCTGAAAGGTATCAAAATTTAATCTTGCTGAATCCCATTCAGTTGTGCTTAATAGATATTCTTTTGTACTCTGAACAGCATTCCCCTTGCATAAAAAGCACTGTGTCTGTCTCTCATTTTTATCTCTTTGTCCAGTTCACTGCTATATGTTGAGACATTTACTGAATCTTGTGAAAATTTCTAGCTCCAGATAATGGGACCTGCCCATGGGATTATTTTTATATTACAAAAGCAGTCAAAACATGCTAGGTGTTTCTCCAAATGAGTCACAGTGATGATTTCTGTCCCCAAAGCCTACAAGTTTGGGAAAATTTAATGTCCAAAATGCAAAGCATGTTTGGCAAATGGGGCATACATATCACACAAGGGGATCCCCTTGCATTTATAACTTCAGGACCGTCTTATCCACTCCTGTCAGCAGATTAATCTGTTAGATAGTCATAAGAAATCCAACCCCAAACCATAATGCCAAACCCTCATTAAATATATTTTAAGCTGAATGCATGAACTGGAGTGGGTAGGGAGAACTCAGAGAACTTCAGACAGAACCTTTATAAGATCAAACAGAGACTATTTGCTGATTTGGTAGTTCTGTGACCTTCTAGGCTACATCAAGCCATATTCTCCACAGGATAATACTGTAGCAACTTGCCTTAAAACATGGCTTAAAAAGGTGTCTTTTAAGTAGAGGGGGAGAGGGGAGACAACACAGCCTGAGGCAGAACTACTTTTTCGACCCAGAGTATAGCAAGTGCTCCCTGCTTTCAGGTTGGTGAAAAAGGGATAAAAAGTGATAAACAAAAATTGTTCTCCTGATAGACTCTTGACTTTGACAAGAGAAAGATGGCAAGCTGTATTACAAATAGGTTGCAAAGTATCATTCCCATTCCCCCTCCCTCCCAGAAAATGATTGGAATAACATATTACCCCAGTCATTTGAAGGTTAATAACTGTAATAAATTTTCATCCATGCTAATAAATAGGCTGCCTGTATTTAAGTTAACAAAGTACATGCAGTAATAGCTTTGATGTAATGATATTTTTTCTTAGGAGCATGAACCTTAACTTTAAAGCTTTTTAAATTTTGCCTTGCAAATGATGCATCTGCCCAAAGAAAGAAATAAAGTGATTTTTAGCTGTCCACAAAAAAAAAATAAATCACAGAATGAATTATCCTTAGAATAGCTTTTGTTGCCATATAAAATTAATTAAAATAGATCATAGGGAAATTGTCATATTGGAGGTGAGTAGATGAGTGAAATCCTACTTTTAAATAGCAATTAGCCATTGTTCACTCTTAAAAGTATAAAAATGCACCAGCATCTACCCAAGGCCAGTTTTTTACAAAAGTTATTGTTCTGGACAAAGGACTGCAGTATTATAATCTAAAAGGTGTCACAAACCCTTGTGAAGTACTAAATCAGAATTCAAAGGCTCTTAACAAATCGGGGAAATAGTTTAAAGTCTGAAGGCAACTCATAGTGGATTCTGGATTAAATGAGTCTGCAATGAGATGACACTGCAAACTGAGCAAAATCATATTTAACATATGGGACGTGATTATTGTAGTGTCCTCTCTGCTGGTCAGACCTGAGCTGCTGCTTTTGGCACTCCAGTTGAAAGAGATAGAAATAACTTTTCCTCCTGGGTGGTTTGTAGAGCAATTTACCCCAGTTTGGAGCAAGGACCCCAAGGAGAACAGTAATATAGGGAGGGTTTATTGTGCACATAGAGGAGGTTGAAATGTCTATCATGTCTCTTCTAAAACAGGAAACTGAAAAGTTGTAAGCTGACAACTTTCCAGTGACACATACAACATGCTCAGCTTCTACAGTGATGGAAAAAAAAATAAATCTTAATTTAGTCAAAATCCGTTCAAATTAGCCATTAGAAAAAGCTTGTCTGTCTGCAAAAATACTGGAGACCACGAGAGAGCATGGATTATCCCATTTTTAAAATGTTTTCAGTAGATATTAAATTATCACTGACAGACCTCTGCCCTTGTGAGTTTGAATTCATCCTTCTGCAGAAGTATAGACCAGAGGACCTCTAGAGGTCCCTTCCAGTTCTTCACCTCTATGAAGCTATGGGGAGCTCTGAGCTAGCAGGCAAAGGAAACTGCAAAAGTTACTGAGTAACAGCTCTCTTGGTTGAGATATTTTTTTTTCATCTCTGTCGCTGGCACACATCCATGTTCTGAATTTATTTGATGCTGAATTGCATCCAAATAAGTGTCTACACATAGCTACAAATATGTCCTGCAAGCCAAAATAATTGTTTCTTTTAATATGAATCATCTTGAAGAGCATTTTATTATTATAAATGAGAAAGTTTCTAAAAATATATTATGCCCTATTTGGCATGGTATTATAAAAATACCATTGTATTAGATTTGAAAACGTCCCCTTCTTGCCAAGCCTTACCAAGTTGACTGGTGTATCTGAGGGCAGAATTTGGCCTGTTGTAATTAAATCCAAATGTTGCATCAGAATTTAACTAGTAGAAGACTTGGCTTTTTGGTGTAAAGACAGTGGAAATTTTTATATTATTTTTTTTTCATTGTCTTGGACTGCAACAGGCAACAGGCCTCCATAGGTTTTAATCATGTGATGAACACAATTCAAAGAAATGTGTCTGTCCAGCATGAAAGAATAATCATGGGTCAGTGGGATTAGAAAGGTAGACATTACAGCTAGAAGTGAGCTTTCCCTTTCTAGTTCCTAATCTCAGTGTTTATAAGAAGCAGATCCTGATGTCAGCTTGTAGAGAAATACACCTAAACTCTGTTGATAAGGCCTAAGATGAATTCTGACTCCACCAGTATTTAGACATATCTTGTCTGTCACTCTCAGGGGAACTGCTGACCTTAAAGTAGCCCACTGTCAGTGGAACACACAAGGCTGGATTCTCCATCTGCTAAATTAATTTTGTGACTCTTACAGATTGAAATGGAATCTTCTTTAGGAAGTTGTTCCCTTGCTGTTGTAAACCTTACTGGCACAAAGCTGGCACAAAACTGGCCTGAGATAGCACTTAAACTTAGTCAGAAAGAGATTTTTTTTACTCAGCATTACAAGAAAGGAAATAGGTGAAGTAAGAAAATGAGGGCAGGGAAGAGATAAAGATATGCAAAGGTAATAATAGGTAGGCATGATAGGTAACAAAAAGAAAATTTGAAAGATTGAAACTCCATTGAAATTTCCCACTTTCAACTAGTTTGAAATGCTTCAAATCTCTGCAATTTTAAGTAAAAACATAGCACAATTATTTAGAATAAGGGATGTCTTTCCTCTTGTATGTCTTTGTGCCTCTAAAATGAATTTCTTCTTAAGTATTTAATAGGGCAAACTTGCACTGGGTACAGAAAAAAGGGCAGACCCCTTCTATTGCCCTGTATTTGCTTGTTCCATCAGTAGGGCAGGATCTGGTGAGTGAATGAGGAAATGAACCCTGGGGACCATTAAGACTTCTCATCAGAAATGATATGTGCACATCTGCTTGGCACAGTATGCCCATAGGCCTTTGTTACTGACCTTACTGGGGAGTTTTCCACAGCCTGTGGGGAATAAGAATAGGCTTGGTGCTGGTTGCCTAAAATGATGTTGGTTGCCCAACAATGCCATGGTTTGGGCTTGGCTCAAAAGAATAAGTTTTAACAGGGATGGCTTTTGAGAACTGAATGGTTATGGCTGGCAAAGTGTATCTGGAGGCATTATTTTTTTTCATGGGGTACAGCTGTTGGAAGCCATTTGTCCCAGGACAGAGATGTCTTTTGTTGGCTTTCAAAACCACCTTCCTCACCACCCAGGATGGGTGGCTTATCAGGGATAAGACTGTGGGATAAAAGCTGTAACAATTATAACACCTTATCCACTGTGAGCTAGAATTTTATGAAGGAATATTATAGGAAATGTTCTTTAAGCTAAAAAATAGACTCTGTTTTCAAAATAGGTGTCAATTTAGCATTCAAGTGAGAAGCAAAATAATTGTGAATATACTGTGACTGTGAAGACAACTCACATGCTAAATGATAGAGTATCTACAAAGTTTGCTATATACTACATGCCACTTTTCAAAACTGATCTATAACTTTATCATAATTTGATTTCATAGCTTGGAAAAAAGGCTTCACAAGTTAATTAGAAGGGAATGGAATGGAATGGAATAGAATGGAATGGAATGGAATGGAATGGAATGGAATGGAATGGAATGGAATGGAATGGAATGAAATGGAATGGAATGGAATGGAATGGAATGGAATGGAATAGAATAGAATAGAATAGAATAGAATAGAATAGAATAGAATAGAATAGAATAGAATAGAATAGAATAGAATAGAATAGAATAGAATAGAATAGAATNTAGAATAGAATAGAATAGAATAGAATAGAATAGAATAGAATAGAATAGAATAGAATAGAATAGAATAGAATAGAATAGAATAGAATAGAATATTTTAGCTGGAAGGAACTTAAAATGATCACCAGTACTACTGCAAATATGAGTAAATCCAACAGCAGCTATTCAAAATGTTTGCTTCTATGTTTAAGAAACAGCCCATATCACAAAACTTAATTAAAATTTTGCCTGTTTTGATCACTCTTGTATTAAAAGTATTTAAACAGACATAACAGAACTGAGACAGCTGGCCTGGGATATGATTAGATGTACCCATTTTAAGGGAGTGAAGTAAAAATTAAAATTTTATTTATGTTTCTATTTGTATTATTTATGAAAATATCAAGTCCTCAATCAAAATAATTCTTCCAAAACAACTGATAGGCAAAACTTGACAGGGAAAAAAATGGTTGTGTGGGAAAGAAATGAGCCACTCACACTAACAGACTATTAAATCCTAAAGATAAACAGAGATTGATATCAGAAACTGATAAGAGACTGACAAATATAGCAGCACTCAAGCAATTCAAAAGAATTCCTGAATTCCCTGGATATATGTAAAAGGATATGCTAGGCAATGTAGGGTGTCTATATCCCATACATTGAAATAGGAGTGCTGCAATATTGAAGGGGAGGGGAAGTGGAGGAGGATGAGAAGGTTCAGCAGTAGATTATATTAAGACTTGGAAAGATGCCTCTTCTGACCCATATTAAATACAGAAAAGGTCAACATTTTTGGCATTCAGGCCAAATCTAAATGAGAAGGGTTCACTACTGCACAGCCCTGTAATATGCTGTCAGCTCTTTAGCAGCTAGAAAAGATGTTATCAGTGGAGGCAAGAATGCAGAGGAATGTTCTTGGAGGCTTAAGGCAGATAAAAGAAAGGAATAAGATATCACTTTATATTTTTCTTTTCTGAGGTCAAAAAGATTTATAAAACACACCAATTTTAGATAATAAGTGCCTGAACAGAAAATTTTATTCTGAAGGGAACGGAAAACAAAAGATATCCCTGGAATTTGATCGCCAGTCCATCAAAGCTATTTCTCTTTTGACCTTTTAGTCAGAATGCCAGTGACGTGCAGCATTAGTTGATATAAATACAAGACAGGCCATATGATATTCAGATATGATAGTCTAGTCACAGTAAACGGAGAAGTGGAAAGAACACACAGAAGAGTAGGACCAAATTAACCAAGCCCCCCCAGACTTACCCTTCTGTTTATGCTTAAATGAAAATCTTATCTTTCAATGTCTCCCTTTTGCACGTCTGGAGATATAAGGCAAAGGTAACATTGTCAGCCCGTACCTTTTAGAAGGGCACGTGAAAATGCCTTAGTTCAAAATAACCAGTTAAGTCTCACTGAAAGAAGCAGCAATCATTAGATATGTTTTATTAAGATAATAATCATCCTAATTAGAGAGAGGAAAAAAAAAAAGTATTTTTATATTTTTTAGTTAACACAAAAGTGGCCCAGAATCTGGAACTATATTTCAGCCACTGCCCTTAATGGACTGCATAGTAAGTTACAACAGCTAAACCTTTGCTTCTATTTTATTGCCTCAGTCACAAGGTTTTAAGCTCTATTTATACAAGTGGTTTGAGTTATAAAACACACATTATTACTTAAAAGTAATTGAAAATAGCCTCCCAGACAAACAGAGATCTGGCCACCTGAACTGTAAGTTTGCCTAGGAAAACTATAATTTGATAGGTGTGCGACAAATGGTAGATATCCGGCACTAATTCTTCTGCTTGTCATTCGATACAAAGATGTAAGGAAAACAGTAGCAGAAGTATACACAGTTATTCTGAGTTTAAGTCACTAGGAAAATTATTGCAAAATTGCAAATGTCTCCCATTAACTTTTTAACTTTATTAGTATGTTTTCAATTTAGCTGACAAGCTCCTCCTTTGCAGGTCCTCCAGGAATGTATAGAAAAATAAGGTACATGATAAAATGTTTCCATGCAGAATTTGGTTTCAGCTATGCAGTAAAATGTACAGACTTAGGCTTTTTCCTCTTTAGGCTGGTGGAAACTGGAAATGTCAAAGAAAAGATGCTCTGCTCATGGCAAGATAGGCTTTTTTAGTAGTACACCTTACATGATTAAAGAGAAGCAAGCATAGAAACTAAAAGTTGCAAGAAGAAAGAAAAATAATCATGTTAAAAGGAGTAAAGAAATTTCTGAGTCTTCTACTGATAAAAGACTCAGAACTTAATCCTGCTGTGGTTAAAGTCATTGATTTAAATCAAATTGGACCTCCTTCTAACACAGGAATAGAGCAAGTACATCTGGAGTTACTCGAATAAAACCTATTCCAAAAGGAATTTTCTGTGGCTATAGAGGATCATGGCCAATTTTAAGTAGTTTCTTGTAAGCCTGGGTAAAACTTTCAAAATCGAATGAATGTCCTTGAAGTCTCACTCCTTGAAGAGACTTTGGCACTTCAGAAACTTTTACTCCATGCCTGTTTCCAAACCACTTTTGTGTGTTTGTCTCCAACATATGCCCTTTAAATTGATGCCATGAGTGCACTTTGTACTGGAATGCAGCTGACAGTATAAATAGCTGCTCTGCTTAATTACAAAAGGGACATTGTTTTCTTCTAGAGTCCTTGCATCATCAGTATAAAAATCTTCTTTCATTAAATTTTAAATTCTGAACTTTAACTGTTCATTTAAATACTTCCAGATATCTATTCTAGCAGAAGTAATATGAATTTAAGATAAACATCAAAAAAACAGTATTTGTGTTTTCTTTGCTGCAGGAAGTGACTTTAAGTAAAAACTGAGATAATAGATCTAAATCCCAATAACCAGCACAGTTGCATGTCATGGCTAGCATTGTTTTAAGTGGAGCTTTCCTTCAACTGCTCAAGAAAAAGCCTGCTTTCAAATTTTAGTCACTGTATTGCCCTCCCCCAGTTAATACTGCAGGCTGTAGATACTGCAGGCTGTAGATACTGCAGGCTGTGCTATAGATGACGACCAGCAAATCAGAGCAGCTTGGAAGGGAAACACAGTTGTTGCTACTTTACAGATGGCTGAAGAGAGCCAGAAAACGTGTTATATCCTTTTATGCTTTCCATCAGATCATACTGAACACCACAGAACTGCTTTTTCTTATTTCCTTAACTCGTTCTCTGCATAACAGAATTTTGTGTGTATGTGCACACAGCCCACAATCCCTTAAAACCTAATTAAGATGCTTTCACTGATAAAAAGACATTTTCGGTTTTGACCATTCTAAGCATTTCTCAGTCCACAGGATGAGTGAAACTTGAGCAGGGTTTGGCTAAGCAATTACAGTTGGCACTAACATCAACTTTATTCTGTCCTGTGGAAGCATATTAACACACTATCTTCATCCCAGTAATAGCAAGTGGATCTGCAAGTGACAGCCAGAGCTTTTCCTGGGTTGAAGCATGTGTCCTGTTTAAAAGTGTTCAGGCATGGCTCCAGCTGGCTGAAGTGACAGCATTCCCTGAGTCAGGGCTGCCAGAGTGCCCTTGTTCATGGGACTGCAGCCACCAGCCCTGGCCAGCCTGTTCCCACAGCAGGCAAATGCCTGTGGTCTTCAGGACCACCAAAGGGGGCTTGGCAACAATGGCACTGTTGCAACACGTGGCACACGCTGCTTTTAATTAGTCACAGGCAGACTTTTTCAAACAAAATGGGGTGAAAGTTTCCCTCTTGGAAAAAATGCTGAGAAGTTTAACATTTCAAAAGCTCATTGGAGCCTCACTAAAATTCAGCAGATCAGACGTTTAAAAGGTGTGGTTTTCCTTCAGCATTGCAAACGTCTGAGACAAGGAGGCACTGAAGTTTGATTTCCAGACCAATTATTTCCCAATAAGGATCTGAATGTGTTATTTGAAGAAATTCTTTTATGTTTTCTAAGTTTTCCCACCCATCCCTCAGCAGCTCTACCCTTCAAAGCTCTGTTATTTAATCCAGTGGCATCCTGAAATCATGCTGGCAGAGCAGGGCAGCTGTGGATTAGTCACCACATTATGATCAAAACCTTACTGAGCATGAAGGAACACACACTAGAACCACATTTTCTATTTGGTGTATTCTGTTTCTGAAATCCAACTGTGTCATGGTGCTCAGTCTCCTATCAGTACCTTATCTTTAAGAAGACTGAAATAGTCTGGACAGCTCTGAGCAGCAGAGTTGGGCTCACAGCATGCTATGCAGCTGGCACCTCTGGGAACAAGGGCAGCCAGGGAAAGTGCAACCTCACCTCTGGGGCTGAAGTTCTTCAGCAAGTTCTAGGTCTTTGCTGCTGAAAAGAGACTGTTGCCCTGAAAACTCAGCTTCTGAGCTTGCTGACATAGTTTTGTAAGACTTTCCCAGGACAGTAACTGTAAACATAGAGTTAGGTATACATTCCTTCTGTTACACGTCTTGTGATGGACATCTCTCATGGCCAGTGCAGTGAGAAAGTGTTATCCTGACCATCCAATCCCTGGCCGTGGTCAGAAACCTATAAATCCTGGGAGGAAAAATAAACTCTCTCTTCCTTTCACCACACCTCGAGCTGTGTCCGTGTGATTTATTCATCTCCAGCGGCAACAAGAGACCACAATTTCAATCCTCTGAAAACTAGGACTCCTCGGATATTTTAGCTGAGATACCATTATATATTAATTTTGTAGTCGATAGAGAAAAAGATTTAATTTATACTACTACTTCATAGGGTATTAACCATGACCTCAGGGTGTCTCCTCTGTACTTCCTGTAAAGTCCATGATTATTTCAATAATTTTCTTTCAAAAAGAGTATTTTTCTAAAAGAAGTTGGGTTTTCTTGTTTTGATTTTTTTTAATTTAATTTTTTAATAGATTAGAAAAAGGAACAGGAAGCAGTAGTGTGAAGTTATGAATGAGGAATATGCCCTTCCTATTGAGAATGTCCCACTGAGAAGGCTGGGACGACCAGCTCAGATGTTGACACCTATAGTGAAAACATTATATTTAGTTAGATTAGTCTGTTCCATTTTGGCCACATTGACCACTTTTCCTCATCAGCCACAATCCTCACAGCTTCTCCTTCCAGCATTTTTTCCCCAGCTCAAAACTCCTCTTGTTTAGGAAACACAGATTACATGTGCATGTTATAAACTTGCTATTGTTGTCAAAACCTCTTCCTTTCCTCCTCTGTCAGGTTATATCTCTGGTGATCTCTGAATTTCACAAAAGCTCTCCAAGTCTTCATCTCTTCTCGGTCTTTTCCCCATGGAGTGCCATTTCATATGACACTTTGGACCAGCTTGGACTGTCATTACTGAGCATTTTCAGCTATTCAAAATCTTACACACTCACTGGGACAATTCAATTATCTCTATATTTCTTATTATCAGCTTTCAAAGTGTTGAACCATAGTTTACTCAAACTGATGCTTTTGCAAGGCTGCCATCAAGAATTGCACCATATAAGTTTTGGTGCCTATGGAAGTCTATTCAGATAGGAAAATAATCTAACTTCAAGGCTTATGACTACAGGCAATTTTGTTGATACCTGTGGTGCCTGGAGCTAGAGGAGATGTGAACCTTTGAGTCCTCCTAAACTGAATGTTCTCTGAATAAATACACAATAGGACAGGAAAAAAATTAGCCCTGACAGAAAAAATGAAAGTAAAATAGCAGAAGTCTCCTTATTGGAAATAAGAGTTGGGATGCCTTCAATTATAATATCAAGCCAAAGTATTTGAGGCATTTTAGAAAGCCTGGATAAAACAATTATGCTTACTTATTTTCCTTATTTGCATTTTAAAATTCTGGGGTGTGCAAGAAGTGACAAAATATCACAAAAGAGCTTATGCCTTAATTCTTCTGGCAAACTGGGACTGGGGATATACCAGAAATATCAAAGGGCTTTTTTCTTACATTTGCAAGTAAAAAAAGGAACAGATAAAAAAAAAGGAAACAAAACCAGAGCTCAACTTCTGTAATTAGTGCTGAATTAATACCAGTAAATCAGGATGAGAAATGGAAGATGTAACAGTAATACCCCATGAACTTAAAACAGAAAATCTGGGCTACAGTTCTTTTCCATCACCACAGTCTCTCCCTGTGACTTTACGAAAAGACACATTCCCTCTTCAGCTGGCTTTCCCCTTGTGAAACAAAGACAATTATATTCTCCTATTCCACAGAGTGAGAATTATTGTGTGTAATATATACTATTTTCATAAAATATGAGGATATCTGCAAATATTTTGATGACTGAAAAAATAATTTCTCTTCTTGACACAGCCCTTGGGTCATCTTATTTGATTTGATGGCATTTTTATGTAAGAAATACTTCTTTTCTAGTTGAACAGTTTTAGTTAACATATATGTTTATTGCTCCTGTAGCTTCTTATCCTTGAATTTAATTTTTGATGTTGTTTAAAATACTAAAATTAACAATGACCAATAAAAAGTATGAATCAAGGATTTATTTTAATCTAAATTATGCAAATATATGTATTTTTTAAAATATGAGAATCTCTTAGCCAGAACTTCACAATGTATGGACTGTATGTTCAGAGAACCTGGAGTCCCTGAGCCGAAATACCCGTGGTGTGAGATGTGGCAGCCTAAACTCATCACTCAGATGAACAACCACAAGGTGGAGATGTTACAAGCTCTTACTGGCAAATACGAAGCACAGTGCCTAATAGTGATTTTTCTAGTTTTTGTCTGGCGAAATAGGATTGTATTTTAAATTAAAATTGTCTCCAGTTAACAATTACAGTGCAATAAAAATAAAGGAAGTCTCTAATAGCAAAAATATTAAAAGGAAGGCTATTTGTATCTTGACCTTGAAATTAGTTCCTTATATTTTATAAAATTTAATCACACTAACTTGATTATTTCTCTCCATAAAGGAACACGATTTATGTTCATAAAATAAATTGTGTATTTTATAATGATATATCTAGACTACAAGTCAGCTTTGCACAGTAATCCACATATTCCTTAAAGCCTTTGCACAGCCATGAAGAAACTCTTTAACTGTAGGAAGGAGAGTAACAGAGAGCACGAGCTGGGGTGAATTGTATTTTATCTCTGATGTACACAGAGATAAAATACAATTCAAGTATGAGGGAATGCCACCAGCTCTTGCTATATCCTCACCAGAGGAACTTTACTTCAAAAGAAGTAAAAGACAAGTTTCACAATTGATGACATTTGCAAGGATAAGGAAGAGAAATAAATAATCCTGGCTTTTTTATATTCTGTACCCAGGAATCAGGGTTACTCCTGCACTGCTATGCTGTGCAGGCAAGGAAAGTGTGCATTCAACTCCTTTTCTGAAATCTTAAAAGTAGAAATTTGACTACAACATCCTGACCATCTGACACTTAAGAAATATGCTTTTAAAATGTAATCTACAGATTCCAAATCCTTCTTTGAATAAAAAAAATCAAGATGGTCTAATCATTCTATTGCAATAGGTGTAACCTTTTCCTGGCCTACATGATTTTTAATTGCTCTTGTGGATCCATATCCCAACTTTTATATGATTCAGAGACTCATTTTCAAAAACACTGATATTTCATTGCCCACATTTTTGGCAAGGCAACCAACAGCTGTTGGAGAACAGGTTTTTAAGATTGCTTTAATGCACTAGAACTTATAGAAACTATCAATTTCTTTCCCCTTTTGGTTCATTTTCTAGATCCCTGCATTTGCATAGGCTATGGAGATATGCCCTACAGGGCTTGCCAAAATGCAATATACTACTGTTGCAAACAATCTCAAGGTTTGTGAATGCAATAAATGCTTTCTGTAGAAGTGAGACTTAATTTGACTTGGAAAAAGTATAACCTATCATTCTGAACAGCATTTACATCACTATCTTGAGACAATTAAGTCATTCAAGGTATTTTGAGACATGAAAAAAATCTTTGGGGAGTAGTACTGGTGTTATCTACATCTGTTAAATTTATTACTTCAGAATCATTTAAACGTAGGCATAAGTCATCTGTTCTTTTCCTGGAGATACAATCTCATACAGAAGGAACAAAAAGTTCAAGAATCATTACAGCTTTATGTCTCCATAAAACATGTTACAATGCTATATAACTGTTGGCTCAAAGTTGTGTATATGCTACATATTCATTTAAATTTATGTACAGCTGTAACTTCTGGAACCAACTTCTATCAAGTGCATCCTTCAAACGAGCAAAAATTACCCCTGTGGAATTCTCATATTACAGAAATATTATAGCTATGTTATGAGAAGTTATAAAATGGGAATTAAAAGAAACTTGTTCCTGTGTTTCATATATACTATTTGTGTACCTTCATGTCCTTCCTTTGTAGTAATTATGTTATTCAGAATTAGGAAAACATGGATGATGTGGTTTATATTTCATGTAAATCATTATCTATATAAAAAGTTATTTCCCTGATTATTTTTTTAAAACATCTTTATCATTCCTAGGACGTAAGAGTCTTTATATTGCAAGCATGTTGTACAGCTTGCTGTTATCCTGGCAGCAGTAGAATGTTAGCATTGCTAGTGTTGAAGCTTAATCCCCCACACTCCCTGATGATGATTTTAACTAGTCTTTATGATTACTCTATACATTGGTTTGGCTTTAAAAGATGCATAATGAAGATAGAAGAACTGCATAATATCAAAACCAGACTCTAAAATATTAACTTCAGGTGAAACACTCCCCTTGCAGACAATGACTGCTGCAGCTGACACTCCACACAAATTCTCCATCAAGCCCCAGAATGAAGTACTTAAGGCTGATCCAGACAAGTAAGGCACAGAAATAAGAAGAGCGTTACTGTGGGAGGAAGAAGCACATTTGTTTTGTTTTCTTTATGGTTTTTTCAGTTGGTGTTCATATCCAGAGATTTTGCAAATACAAAGACCCAAGTAGCGTCAATTTTTTCTCATTATCAGTACATAAACCCACAATTACACATTCATGATGAGTCACTACTCACTTCTGCTTGAACAACTGTAGTTAGACATTGTTCTCTGAAAAGGGAAACATGCACCCACAGCTATTTCTAGCCCAGTTAAGGAGGCCCACTGAATAAATGTCTATGTGTGTTTAGTTCAGCAATGACCCTTACAAGGCAGCAAATCCTTAAAGTCAACAGAAGTGTGAGCTGGTAGCTACTGTAATTGCAAGCAGTGAGTCATGTTAACTGAGAAATGGTGAAATATGGCCTTTTTTTATTATTATTATGAGGGACCACAGCTAGATTCAGCTGAAAAATACAGGACTCATGGGAAGCCTCATAAACACTGACATAATCAAGTATTGGTTTTAATACAAATTTATAAATTTTTATAGGTGTCGAGTTGTCAGACAGATAATTTATGACAAAAATCTGAATAAATTATATAGAAAAAAAGCATTCCAGGAGGACTGGGAATATTGCATGATATGGTGCAATGCCACTGAGGACTGCAGCCTTGTTGGGACCAGAGGTGTGAGCAAAGGGACACACAGAGCATTCTAGGCACTGCTTTTGAGGGGCTGGCCTGCCCCCTGAAAGCCTTCTGTCTTCAGAGGAAGCTTCCATGAAGTGGTTAACTAAAGCTGGCAGAGGAACATGAGCCATAAGCATACCAATTGTACTTTATAAAATGTTTCTTCTTTCCCCTACAAAGAAATAAGGGTTATTAGGTTGGAAGACTTGCTGCAGGAAGAGATGGAACCTTGCTCCAGTAAGTTGGAAGGCTAGTCTTTGTCCAGAGAAGCAGTTTTGTGTGCAGCTATTATTATTATTATTACAAACTGTGTTTCCCTAGTCAGCAGCAAAGCATCACACACTGTGCATGGAACACCCCGTGTAAAAGATGGCAGCAGGAGCACAGGTCACCTCACTCTCAGCTTTAGGAGTGGCTCTCTAGCTCCACAGTCAACATATGCAATGCATGGGCTAGAGGAAGATTCAAACAGTGGCAGCCCATGCTGGATAATGACTGGGGGGGGAAAAAAAGCCTGAATGACCCCTGCAGCAGCCAGTTTTACATTGCAGATTTCACAAAGGAAGTATATAGGAGTACAGATGGCTGCAGCTTCTTCCTGGCTCTCCCATAGAAGAATGCAAGGCAGGGGCCCCTTTCTTTCTCCGCTCCATGGCTGCTCTGCTTCCCTTGTAACCCCTCCTCGATACTGCAGTGTGCTGGCCCTGAGCCACTCGCTGCTTCCCCACAGGCAACTAACTGCAGTTGCAGGATGGAGGGTGTCTTGCCAATTGTGAAATATTATATTCTGACTTAATGCAACCTCTCCATGTAAAATATAAATGCATGCAATCAGCAAGCAGAATGGCTAATAAAATAAAAAGTGGAGGGAGTCTAAAGAGAAAGAAATTCTAGCTTAGCTGAGATCAATGGCAGAATTCCCACTTTTCCAGCAAGCCAATATTTCACCCTAGGTATTCATAACCCATTTAAGCTACATTTTAGATAGCTTGGCAAATTTTACAGCACTTGTATATACACTGTGTGTATAACTTCAGGATTTTTATTTAACTGATTATGTTTGAGCCCCTTATACTTTGGTCACATATCAATTCCAGTCTAAAAATTATTAGTGCATGGGACAAATTACAGTTTTTCCTAAGAAGTACTATTTTCTTGATGCTTGGAAGAGGTAACATAGGTTTTATGAGAATCTAAGATGTTGGTACCCCATAGTCATCATTACACAGCCAAGGCCTTCTGTCTGGTCTCATGGAGTTGCCCTTTGCCTGTCCCAGAGTAAACACTGCTGTCCCCATGCAGTGGGTCTCTGACACACCAAGCTGCTACACAGCAGCTCCACTCCAGTCTTCAGCCTTTGCTGCCTCCTTCTGAAGGCACTGTAAAGACCCATCAAAGCCAAGAAGTGATGTTGTAACTTCCCTCTGACAGAAGATTTTTCTATTTTGAACAGTGTCAAAAGACATGACACAGTGATCTGTCCATGCACAAAACTTGTCATGCACGGTGACAGTTTGGTGCATCCGCTGTATCAAGCTCTGCTGGTGCTCAAGGACATCAAGAGGTAAGTTTCAGGACAGAAGAGAGATACATGAAGCCCGATTTCTGGAAGTTATCTGTACTGATACTAATCCCACAGTATATTAAGTCAAAATGAACCCAACTGTTATAGAAAACGATGCTTCCCAGCCTCAGAAAGCTTGGCTGGAAACAGTATCAAGGAGAAAAACTGAATCAGGTTACCTGATCCATTCTGCAATCCATCACGTGCCATGGTGCTTGTCTTCAGTACAAAATTACCCTTCATCTCAGACTGGAAATAGTTAGCAGCCTTTGTTCAAACTGAGCAGGAGCAAATAACTCATACACAAGTTTGTGTTCTTTTAATAACTGGGTTGGTTTGATGAATTTGTCTGCTTTGGACAGTGCTTTGATCATTTTTCACTTCAGACTCTCTCTGGAACAACCTTATATGTTACACTCTTAAGGTGAGACAACCTTATAATTTATACCAGTTAAATATATATTACAGTACCTTATAGCTAACATAAGCCTTTTGTTTTCTCTCAGAACACTACAGCAAGCCATATTCTGAGTCAATAAAATCTCCTGCCTTTTCCCTTGTTCAACTGCATACACTTGGGACCTGGGGCAGTGCCAAAAAAATCAACACATACCCATGGAAGTCATAAAGAAAAAATCTTAACATCTTCTTCTGCCACTCATTTTAACATAGTTAGTCTGGCTGGACACATAATTTACTTTTTCAGATAATGTGCTAGTTGATTACTGTTGCTCACTTCTTAGCAAATATTTTGTTCAGATTTCCAAGTTCACTGAGCTGATGCTTCTATTGTATGAATACTTGAGCTACAAAATATCTTTAATAAAAAAAGGGCTTTTTTTTTTTTCCTTTTTTAATTTGTCTGGTAGTGAGAATTAGGCATTCTGAAGCTCATTCTTCAGGGAAAATGGAGGGTGGAAAAAGATAGCAAACAATAGAAAGTTTTAATCCTGCACAGATTTCTTCTTGAAAGTCCACAAGAAATAGCATCGTTTAACTTAGGACTAAAGGAAAATCTCTCACACAAAACATATGTTCCTTGCCTAAACCACAGCATTTATTAAATGTTGCCAACCACAGTTCATAGTGTATGTGCTTATTTTTATGGAACACCACTTCTTCACACAAGGCTGTGTTTTTGTAAGTAGACTGACAACTCAAAAAAGAATATTCACTTCTGAATTTCATTTTCCAGACTGTTCATACTACAACTACGCAGAAATTAGCCAACTCTGTTCATGCTGGAGATGGTAGCAAACATTGTACGTTCAACAGAAGCTGTTCAAAGGCTGAGCCAAGGATGAAAAACAGTCAAGAGAACTGGATCTGATCTGGGACTGATTCCTGCATTTCAACACTTCACAGGAAAACACTGAAATTTCAGTGTTTGGCCAAAGCAACTCATTTAACATCCCCTGAAGTCAGAGTCTCATGCTTGAACTCAAAAGTGTTGGACATAGCCCATATGCCGTAATTCGTATCTGAATCTCTAATTAGCGAAAAACCCATTGAAAACTAAGTCTAAATAACACTCTGGAAAGGCAGGCACTAAAGTACATCCTCTAAATGCTCCTTAGTATCATGGCTATAGTAAGAAACCATAAGAGGAACCACAAGAAACATGATAATACCTCTAAATAAATATGATAATAACTATAAAATAATATAATTTACAATTTTACAGTTTGGGTAAATAATGCACAACCATTTTAAGTGTTACAAATTATCAAATCCAGAAAGTTCAAAACCCTCTTCTCCCAGCAGTGGCCTATAATATATATATATATAATATATATATTATAAATATAGTACACTATATTTATAATGTCTGGTTTATAGATCTGATTCTGCAACAGAGCTACTGCACAGCTGCACACATCATGGAGTGGTTACAAATGACCTTATTAAGCACAGCTCCTCTGTCAGCTTGCCAGTACTTGCTGGATTTTCCTGTGGGTCCAGACCCATCCTGTCACTGTGATACTCCTCCCATTTACTTTAACAGTGTTGGAACACATCCATGCTCACAGAAAAAGTTCAAGCAGAAGCAGGCCTTATGTTTGCAATACATTTCATTAATATTTCCTTTAAAAAACAAACCCTCATGAAAATGCAGAAAAAGTTCTTTTGATATGGTCTGAATGTCAATAGAATAATTTCATTGTTTCCTGTTGAAAATGTGGCTTGGTGAGCTTTTTTAGGCTGTACTTACAGAAACAGTAGAGAGGAGTGATCAGTTAGAGTATTTTCCTGGGTTTACTTTTCTTTCCACTTTCCTTCTGTTAATTCTCCCAGTTGTACCCATTACTCTGAAGCAGTTAAAAGGGGGTGCATCCCTCTGCTTCTTTTGGAAGTGGACTCAAACTCTTGAAGCACAAACTGAAAGCCCTGAGCACACAAATAAACTGCTTTGTGATTGAGGGATAATTGCTCAATTTGACAGTTCTAGAGGTTATTTTGGACACTTTATATTTTCTCCTTGCATCTTGTACCAATTGTACACAAGAACATATGAGAGGCCACTGATGGGGTGCAGTCCTTTTCCAGCCAAACACCAGGGACAACTCAAAGGGACGGGGACGCCTTCACCCCACCAGACACAGGGGTGATATCCCCAAGGTGATGAATGCAGTTTCCTTGCCATGTTGCAGCCTCTATGAGATTGATATCCCGTTCCAAGAAGTCTCTTCCATAATTAAAGTCTACAAAACCAATACCATCGAGATAGGGAGTAAATGACTCCTTTTTAGTCTAGAAGAGCTGAGTGTAAAACAAAACACAGGTTTTTAGCAGCTACAGCAACTGCTGCTGGTGTGTATAACCATGTGAGGGACACCACACTGATTTGCAAAACCATTCTGAATTAATTTATATCTCAGGACTCTCATTACTCATGGCACTGTGATTACTTTGGAGGGGGTACCACACTATTCAATTCACACATGCTTATCTTGGAGCATTCACTGACTGCTCCTCAGACCATGAAACTCCGTCAAAAATATTGCTGATTCCATAAAAGATATCTGCTAGGAGGGCAATGGGAGGTATGAACCAGGCCAGGGTCCTTTTGTGCCAAGCATATCTGTAGATGCCAAAACCATCTTGGGTTATCTGAATAAACCAGGACCTAAATGATTTCACAAGATAATTTTCTCTAAATAAATTATGATTTTCCCATTCCCCTAGTCTGGGGACTAATGTAGGCTTTTGAATAACAAGTCTCTACATGCATTTGTCATTCTAAATTTGCTGCGCTTCATTAAAAATGTTGAGGAAGCATGATTTTCTTTTCCTCTCCCAATTTCCTCTCCAGTTGCTGTCAATCTTTACAGATTCTTGGCAGCTGGCTCCTATCCATACGAGTACCAAGTACAGCTAAGCTAACTGAAACATTGCCTTGAAATGAGAGAACAGAGGAAACCATAGAAAAACCTATTTTGACTTTTCTGTGTTTCAAAGAGCTTTGGCTTAGTTTGAAAGAGATGTAAATTCTTGGTTTATTTTAAAAGTAAGAATTTTTTAATCTGTTTTTCTCCCAGGCATGTGGCCAAACAATTACTATTAGTCCTACCAGGATCCCCATGGCTGTTCCATGAACTCAGGCATATTTGGTACACTCCTTCAGGAGTGGGATCTCATGGCTTTTTTACCCCAAGATCTTCCTACGGCTTTACTGCTATAGGTAGCAATGAGAAAAGTTAACCTGATTGAAGGATGGGTTTTGTGCAGTGTCCTTCTGAAAGCTGCCATTGCTGAAGGAAGCCGAGGACAGTCCTGGGGAAGAGAAGATCACTCTGGGCTCAAGTCAGCATGTCCAGCTGCCCACCATGCCCTCATTTCTTCTCTGCCTCCAAGTGTTCAGGAGTGCTGCAGCTTCCCATCCTTCTTCTCAGCCTAGTGTGCTGCTTCTTGCTGTGTTTCTGCAACTGCAGCATTTTGGGGCTGCTGCAAAAGTCCATGTGGGTTTAAATCCTGATATCAGTAAAACTTAGCTGCCTGTTTGATGGGCAGTTTGCCACATATCTTCAAAACATTTCCATCTGTCAGATATCCAAATATTATTGGTTCTAGGAAAGTGTTGGTGTGCCTGTCCTCAGGCAGGCAGTGAAAAGTGTCTAGTCAACATTAGCTTGCTTCATTGCTGGTTTAGCAGCAGCCAGAGAACACTCTGCAGAAATTACTCGCTGTGTGATCCTGTGCAGCTTGAAGCAAATTTGGGTATTGCCTTTTGCTATGTGGAAGGACTGGAACATTAAACCTTATTAATCATTCAGTAATATAAAGTTCTAGCGCCAGAAGGTCTTATGGTAGAAAGCAAAGAAAAAAGAAAAGCAATTTAAAAAAATGAGATGTTTCTAAGAAGAATGGAAACACAGTTTCAAACTGGACAACAAATATTTGGACAGGATGAGACCAGGTTGATATTTTTTTTACTCACCCTAGGAAATAGTTCAGTGAAAACCACTGAGACAACCCTTTAGATGTATGTGCAACCTTTATTCCACTGTAACTAATTGCCACATCAGGAAACAGTTTCTTTGTGGAGGATATCATTGTGATACAAAATAAACTCATTTTTTCAGTATCAGATTTTTTGGGCCATGTTTCAGTTCATTCTCCCTGAACAGTATCATTATGGTTAATCTTTTTACCCGATTTGTCTTTTTTCCTGTGTTTCTGAATTCTCCTGTGTTGTAGAATAAGAATTATCCACCAGATTTAGATACTGGTTTTTTATAGGATTGGATTAATTGTGGAAGAACAAATTCTTTACTTAAAATTCCAACATTTGAAAAAGGCCCTGGAGATACATGAGCTGCTGCTACTCTTCTGGAGCAGTATGGACCTTTCCTTTCCCAGTTGTTTTCTTGCTGTTTTCAGTAAGGGGGAAACTTGGGCATTGCTTAGCACACCTTATCACAGCGGATCCCTGAGGAAGAGAACTGTTAGGACATGTGGCTGCAAGGATGTGCTTGCCAGATCCTGGTGGACACAAGTTTGGATATCTGCAGGCTGGAAAATGCCTTGGTCTTCAGCAAGCTGCTCTTGCATTACCTGGTACTGAAAAAGGAGAAATCCTGCCTCGCTCTCTTCTGTCAGAACAAGTTCATACACAAACAGAGATGGGAATTTAACTGTAACATTCAGGAATCTGTAACAGTGGTTGATTCCTCATTTTCTCATCTACTGCAATAATTATTCTTGAACATACGGACTAGTCCTACTGCAAATGTTCTCTCTTAAAAAATGAACATTTTACTTCAGCTAATTCTTTGTATAGACAGCTTATTGTAATAATACTGATGCTATTCTTTTAACTTGACTGTGGCCACACACCCTGAACAAAATGTTGTGGTACTGTTTTCATAAGCTCTTATTTTCACAGCCAAAAACTTTGGCCCTGGTTTGCACTCATAGTTACGTAGGGCAGAATGAAGAAAAACCCTGGCAGGAATCTGCCTGTATTAGCTCCAAGTTTATTTTTAAGCCTTGTAAAGCTAAGGATCATTTGAAGACTATCTCCAAACTCTCAGGAGAGAGGAAAGCGCCTCGTGGCCTGTAAGTATAGCCTCAGTAAAATGAGGATTTTTTGTTGTTTTTTTATACTTTGTAAACTCATGTATGTTGTGCTCAGTTTGCAAACATGCACCTGCTTACTCTGTTTTTTTGCACCGTGGTATTGGTTTAGACTGGAATAAATCTAAGCTAAATTTTCTATGTGGACTAAAGGTTCTCATTGAATATGCTTTAAACCACACAATACAATTCCAGTGTGTCTGGCAGAATGATAGAGGCCTTGTTGGCTGCAACACTGTGAGAATAGGAAAAAATTAATTCAGCACCATCCTGATGATAGCAAGGATAAAGCTTTATAACAATAACTGTAAGAGCCACTGGATGAAGTGTAACTGGCTGTAACCTCAGCCCATGTCACATTACTACAGCCAGTAAATAAAGATCATTTTGTTCCCAGTTCTTCTGTGTGTCATAATATTATTAAAGAAACATTGCTTACTTTGAAAGCACAGAATCCCTAAAAACTGAGCAAAAGTCAAGTCTTTTACAGCATTTACCACTCACAGAATTTTTTCAGCTTTCCAGTGGAAAGCTCTGGGGCAGAGATGTCCTTGCCAGGCAATCACAAAACCATTGCTTCAGGGACTAAACACTTTCATTAAAAACATTTCTTGTCCTACGGCAATCTCGTTGCTCATAAACACCATGTACTGCCAACATAATTGGAACTAACATAAAAGCCACCTCTGTGTCTCAGGAGAACTTTTTGGACAAAGTGCTGCACATGTTCTGTGCCCAGTTTGGTCAATGAAGAATGGAAAAGCCTCATGCCTTGAAAATCTCAATGTGGAAGATTCTTTCTCTGGACAAACTGTGCTTTTTCTATTAGATTGTCACCAGCCTGCCCTTCTATTGTCACAGCAGCTTTTAGGTGAGGAGCTGTAATATCACCAGGAACAAGCTCTCCTGGATAACACCTGGAGGGATTTATTTCCTTCCCGCTCTCTTCAGGGTTATATGACATTAACTGTATCAGAAAACTAAGCTTCTTTAAAAACCTGTACCAACTGCATACACAATGGCCTTCCCAAGTTGCTTTATGTTTCTCCTGCAGAAATATTACTATATTGTTATAGATGGAAGTCTCCAAACTCTGTATCTGCCATTTTGCTATAAGTAGGATACACAGATACCCCCAGTTAAGACAACTTCCTCTAATCTTAATGGGACAGATAGCCCAGATTTATTAGTGACAACATTCCTATTTCATTCATGCCCTCTTATGAGTTCATGTTATTGTGTTGTACTTGGCACTTGAGAAGCTCTAAAGAGCAGGTTTAGAGTTGACTCTTTGTACCTTGCACACCTTCTTCCTCTCTCTGAATTGTCAAAATGGAGATCTGGAAAGTGAATTGTTATTTCTATGCATTTAAAAACAAAGCACATGCAGGAAACAATTTCTGGGCAATTGATAATAGGCAAAAAGTATCTGAAAGAACACTCTGAAAACTCTCTTGTTTTAAACTTTTCCACTTACCAGGTGTCCTTAGCCATACATCACTGAGTGGAATAAAGCTCAATCCTGCATACTAGATAACAAATCACTTGCAGATATCCTTTGTTTCATGTAGTGCTTCAGCATCCACTGGGACATTCCTCCCAGGAATATATTCAAGTCCACACCAGGTTCTCACCCTTTTGTCTCTCATTACTTTGTCTTCTCTTTAAAAAACTTCATGAATATTGTGAAGGATTTTCCAAATATGTGTTGTCATTTCTCTCTCTCCTTTCCTCCAGAAGTTATGCCTCTTGTCTTCAGAGAAGATTCAAATTGGAAGAAATGGGAGGAGAAAAATTCTGCCAACATCTTCAGAAGGAGGACTGGCCTTGCTAGCATTGAAATGGCATGAGGACAAAGCAGAGAAGAGCAGTGTTGTACAGAAGTCAAGGCTTCCTTGCTCTTCTGCCTTCATTGTCATCTACTACACTGGGAGCACTGCAGCTCCAGGAAGAGGAATGGGGCATTTGCAGAGAGGGTTTCAACACATCACAGAGACATCTGCTTTTAGAGTTTGTTTCCTTATTTGTTCAAATCTCTCCAATAGCAGATGATTTCTAATAGGCATCAAACCAACTTCACCAGAGCTCACCCATCACCACCAGATCACTGCTTATCTTTGTCCCTTGTCTTGAACTGGGCTGCTTGCTGCAGCCATTGTTCCACCTGTTTGAGTGTAGCTGAAACCTCCTCAATGTCTGTTTGATTTCATCTCTCTCACACTCACAAAAACTGTTGCCTTGCTTATTTTATCTCCAGGTTTGAATTAGCTGATGCACCATTTGCTGATCAGTAACTTCTGCAAGTGTCCTAGAGCAGAAGGCATGTACCTGAAACAAAATTGGAGGACAAAAAGACTTTTCAAGGCTGCAATTTCACCTTTTGCCAAAACTTGGGTGGCAAGCTGTGAAAAGAGGCTTTTCTTCCTAAGAAGAGACTACAGATGCAAACAGCCTAGAACTGCCTTCAATGGATTCAGATTAATTGAGGGAAAACGGAACATAATTGTTAATAAATAGCGTAGGACAAAACTAGAGAAGAATTGATTTAAAGATAATTTTTTCAATTACTTGCTTGTAAAGACAAAATACCATGAAAAATCTGCAATTTGCCATTTTTCACAGGCCACATACCTATGAAACACATGAATTTCTGTTTTTACCATCATTATGAAACTCAGGCTTTTCACGTGGGTTCTTTCACCTGTAGAATCATTTCCAGGTCACTACAGGGTAAGGTGTGGGTGTTCTAAAATGTGTTCTAAGAAATATATGACAATAGCTTTGGCTTCATTTGCGAGACAAAAAAGGGTGCAAAAATCTTTGTTCACTGAAGTTAAAATCCAGAAAGCTACTGATTTCTTCATGCATAAAGAACTGTTTCATGCTTTTACTTGAAAGGACTTAAATAAAATAGAAGCATTTGAGAAAGAACAAACCTCAGAGGCCCCAAGAGGGAATTTGTTTTACACATTTCTTTTGGAACAAGCTGTCTCAGCTCTTTGCACAGCACACCAAACAAGCAAACTCCATGTTTCATTAAAAGGCTCAATGTAGACAAAGCAAAAGATAAGCAATGATGAACAAAGCCCTACTGTATAAGGTATATCTTACATACTGAAGGAGATAAGAGACATTGCCCCAAAGAGGTCACAGTCACAAAAGATGTAAAGCTACAGAAGACTCCTTACAGCATAAGGCATCAGATGTTTTTCCAACAAAAATAAGCATTTTTTCTCAAAAAACATCCCTTCTACCCAGATGTGGTGTTAAAAAAAAAAAAGAAAAAAGAAAACATTTAAAAGGAAAGTAATCCAGATCTCATGGAAGAAAATTCTGTACTGTGTTTATCAGGCAAAAAACATTCCATTACAGCAGAGTTCTGGTATCTGTACATCATCTCTGGCATGTTCTCCTCCTCATTCTTTATATTGATTCTGCCTAATGCCCTTATTCTGTCATTTTGTGTGATGTATTATTCTTTTTACAGCTTTGAACAATATGTTCTCATACTAAATGTTCTTATGCCTGTACTGAATAGGCCATGAAATATCTAAATGTTCTCTTTTCAGATCAAGTGTCTGCATACTTGATTTACCAATCATGGTAGATAGATAGATAGATAGATAGATAGATAGATAGATAGATAGATAGATAGATAGATAGATGTAGAAACGTGATCTTTGATAGATATCACTAAAACAGCAATTTTAAAACACTAAATTCAAAGTGGAGAAATGAAAAGTTAAGGCTTGGAGAGCAATATAGTTCAATCTCTGTTTTTTATTATTGTTTTATTCTCTTATGCTCTGGGACTGTAGGGACATATTTCTACAGACTCCTCAACACAGAAGCAGTAATTCAAAATGTTTCCATGGAACACTGCAAAAGACGCTGATATTTTATTCTCTGGATTAGAATTCAAAGGAAATATCTAATATCTCTAGATTGCAGAGGCATTGACTAAGGCTTGAGGTCTCTCAGGTAAAACAGCTTTTTGAAAAAAAAGTAATTGACATGAACCTAGACATTATAAAAATATCCATCCAGTATTTAATTCAAGAATTCCACATGAATTCACCTTCAGATAATGGAAAAGTTTCTAAAAAGTCCAAGGTACCCGAAAACCAGTTCTATATACAACATGGCCTCAGCAGTTCCAAAGTGGCCTGTAATTTCATGGAGTTTTACATCCTGGAAGAGTCTAGAATAATTTTAGAAATCATGAGACGTCCTTGACTCTATGTCCCAAGGACTGCTCTGCCAATGTTATTGAAAATTTTGTTTAGTCTGTCTAAAGGAACCCCAGGTGAAGCTTGCCCATTAGTGTGGTGACGCACATAGGAAAACTTCTCAAGACAACAAAAATATCTCATTTTGTTGAATAAGTAGGAATACAACAGTCAGAATACAACACCTGATATCTGGATATCACAATAAATAAACTAATGCTGCGATTTCTTCTAATTTCTTCTTTAAATTAAATTAAATTACATTAAAAGTAATTGATCTCAATGGATAAAACCTGGAGGTGTTGATACTCCTTTGTTGAGTGTGCAGGCTGAAAACCTGATTTGATAACACCACTGTTGAGGTGGCTTTTAGGTCCCTCTCCAAAATTTCAAAGCCTTGGTTGAGTAGTTTATTCAAATCAGCTTAAAAACTAACACCCAAAGAAGCTGCCAATCAGTACAAACACTTCCAGCTGTGGTACACACATCTGCAAATGCTGGATGCAGAGATTCCATGTGGGACCATTAACTAAGAAGTTTACAATATTTTCATTAAGCCAGAAAAAAAAATTAACTTTGATTTTCTGAAAATGTTCCTTGGAGAAGTTGTTTTGAGTGTAGTTCTGAGATGACTAGACCATAGAAATTGCTTTGAATGACAGCAATACTACATCCACTGATATCATGATTCAAAAGCAGTCAACAGTTACATTGGTCACAAGACAGTTCACTCTGGAACTAAACCAAATCACAACCTGAACTTGATTAAATTTTAAAATGTAGAACATTAATTTGAAATTTTGCACAACAGCAGATGTGATCGCCCTTAGACAACTATTGATGGCAGAACCTGACAAAAAGCCTGTTCTGTGCTCTCAAACAGGAACACTTGAAAAATAAAAGGTCAAAACATGTTCTCAGTTGGAGGTTTGGTTTTCCAATTTAAGAATTTTCTGGAATAGTATTCCCAAGGCTAGTGCCAGCCATTCTGAATCACAGCCTCAAGCCTGTGTTAGATTCTGGCTACAAAATGCCTTGGAAACTGCTTCTCTTCAACATCAAGTTGACACAGTGCTGTGAAGGCCAGACTGCCTTCCCCCTCATGACCCCCTTTTCCGTCTCTTTTTGACTCTGTTCATTAGAGATTTCATGTGTTTAACCATCTGATGAATCATAGCTTTTATCCACTATCAGATCCAGAGGTTACTGGGATCCTGCCTGCAACTAATGACTAATAGGGTATTTTGTAAAACTGAAGAGGGCCTCATGTGGCAGAGCCAGAGAGTCTGGAGCAGTAACAGGCACCGAGCACAGGGGCAATCTTTTGCTCTATAAAAGGTTCTGGCTCATGCATATGCACACCAGTACTACAGGTATTATTTTGTTTCTTCTTGTTTTTTTGGGAAACTCCTTCCACTTTACAGACATGCAAGCTGCAACAAAGTTCTGCTCACATAACAATCCAGCTGCATCCCACTATGACAGTAATCCAAAAATCTAAGATCTCAAAACTTCAAGAGCCCTTGTAGATTTTCCCTCTCCCTTCCTGGGTTAGCACTGTAGCCAGTTAAAACCACACTGAAATTACCTTTTAAACATGCCTTTAGGCAAAAAGCTAAAGCAAAGGTTTGGCAGAACTCATCCTGTTCTTAATGCTCTAATGCCATATTATTACTACTCACTGAAAAGCTTAATGCATTTAAACTCGTCCCTCATGCCAAAATACACTGACGCTATTTAAGAGTTGGCCATATAATTTGAACTGATTGCGTATTTATTGTTGGAGCAGTCTCAGACTGTAAAGGCTCCTGGTTTCCTCAGAAGCACTTATCCCTCTCATTCCCTGATAGTCTCTTCCTACACAATTGTTATTCACAGCATACTTCAGGGAATTCTTATTTGATAGAGAAGATTTATGTTTCTTCCACCTTCCATCACTAAAGTTTTAAATCTGGGGTTCAGAGATTTTCTGCTAAGAAAAGTAACAACAATCTGCTGCAGCAAAAGATCTCAGATTCTCCCATATCAACACACTGGGATACCCTGAGGAGCAAAATTGCCTGAATAACTGCATTTTGGATATGTCTATAAATGCACTGGGAAAAGGTGATCCCCTTTCCTTGTGGGAGCTGTCAAAATCAGCATGAGCTGCAACAATCATGTTCTGAGGAGATTTCTTTAATTCCTGATCCCATTTTAAATTTGAAAGGTAGATACTGAGAAATTGGGAAACTGTCAATGGCCAGGCATTCTTGAATAAAGAAATCCACAATCCAGACATCTGAAGTAGGAAGGTGTGTACTTAAGAACATACAGCAGGAATCTTGGTACCTCTGTGAATTTTTTTTACCATATCACTTATATTCCTCCTTGCCCTCATTTTGATACATGCTTTTTACTTCTGAGGCAAATTCATAATTGGTAGCAGGGTGCATTCACAGAAAGATGCACTTCTTGCAGCAATTGTAATACATTAAATGCCAAAAAATATCAGCTATACCCACAAATTACACTTGAGTGATTTGTCCAGTGACAGTAGCTCCTGCCAAACCATTTAGCAGCATCTTCCCAGTTGACCCAGTCACTCACAAAAGCTCTATTCTCCCTTATTTTTTCCTTTCAATTTCTTATATCCCTGCATATACTCCACAACATCCAAAAATTGGTAACTATTGGATGTCTTTTCCTCGTCTACTTTCAGGAAATATTTTCTGTTATTAAATTTCAAGCTCATCTACTTGAAATACCCAAAAGTAACCTGACTTGGAATAACATCAAAATGCACCATTGCTTTTCATCATGGAGATGAAGATAACTTTACCATGGCACCGACAGACCTGTTCAATACTAAATCTTCCCTGCCTGCTCAGAAAAGCCCCCTTTGGCAGTGTGTTGAGAGAGATATCCATGTATGTGCTGGGCTGCAGTCAGTGAGAGCAGAGCAGGTCTCAAGTGAGTTCCTGCAGAGGTAACTGGCTGCAGGGAGAAGTGTGCTTTGTTACACCACGGCTCTCCAGCTGGCCACCATGCAGGGAAGCCACAACAAGCATTTGACTCTCTGTATATTTAACAGGATCTGTGCCAGGAAAAGAAGAATAGAGCCCACACACAGTCTGCAAATTTATCAAGTAAGTATCTTTCCAGAAGTTAGAAACGGAGTCTTGGGTGACAACTGTGCCTATGTTGTAAATCATCTCTTCCACAACTAAAGACGGTACAAAATTTTAATTTCTTTTTATTTTTTCTTTCAGGCTTGCAGTTTTGTACCCTGAAAATGGCCAGTTCACAGCAGTTGCAATCACAGAATCAAGCCTTGCAAGCCTTGCTAACTGACTATTATTTTTCTATAATATTATCTGTCAATCATCATGTCCCCTCTGCAAAAGTGAGATTATGAAATAGTTAAACTCTGAGGTCTTTAATTTCTCTGGATGTCCCACTGAGAGCAAAGTAAAATACATCTGCAGGCTAAATGGGAGATACTTCTATATTTGAAGAAGATAGTGCTACTTAGGCTATTTACCCAGGCTAAGTTAGTTATCGGAGGCACAAAAAGAAACAAGACAGAAACCAAAACATACTGAATCATGCTGGTCATTTAAAGACTACAGCACTGTCATCCAAATGGAGAGCAGCAGGAATCTGTGAAACTCAGCTTTCACCACATCCAAACAGGGGTATTTCACAATGAAGGCTTTTGTAGGGAATCTGTAGTAAATCTGGAGCCACCCACATATCATGTGTTTTGTTTGTTTTATACTGACATGCTCTTTTCCTGGACTGATAGATGAATGGGAAATGGAAGTGAAAGGTAATAAATAAATCTTACATGTAGAAATAAACACATTTGCACCTTCATAATACCAGGAAAAGAGTTCTTGCCAAATTCTGAAAAGTAGGATGGCAACTGTGTGTCATTTTATCATCTGAAGCTCATGGAGATGACTTTCATTGGAAAAATAAATCAACTTTGTCACAAAGTCTCTTTCAGCTTTATTTCTTGGCACTATACCAGCCAATACAAATTCACTTATCATATCTGTGCTTGAAAATCAGAGGCCAAGAGTGACCAGAACAGCCGAGAGAGTATTTCTTTTAACATCTGGGAATAAGAATCTACACATTTTCTTAAATGGCTTTTGTCAAACAGAACACAAGACCCTCTTTGCACTCAGACACCCCAGTCTGCAGAATGCCTCTAGTATTGTACAGCTTTATAATCTGCTTCTTCACATGCTGGGAATCTCAGCATCTCCACTGCCTGGAAAAGATTTTTACTAACTCCTTAGTAAGGCAGTTTTCAGTGAAGTGGAAAGATGTCAGCCAAACAACAGCACTCTGTGGATGAATCCTTACGCATCTCTCTGGATCTTACAGCAGAAGCTGCTGCTGCCTGGCCTGGCTAACTCAGCCTGGGTAAATCTTTTGCTGTAACCCCAAAAAATTAGGTATATTTCTTAAAATAGAGAGAAAAATTACATTGAACAAATATGTTAATACATTTGATTTTAAATGGGCAAGGTCTGAAAGTCCATTTTCATGAGATTGTGATGATGATCTTTTCATCACACAGTTTACTAGTCCATTTTCTGCATTCAATGTGATTAATAAATTCCTCCCTTAGTGATTACCAATTCAGATCCTATTTTGAAAGTTTCTTTTTCCTTTGACAGATTTTTCATGAAAAGCAAATCATACCAACCTTTCCCTGAGGAGATTTTCATTCCTATTTCTTCACCTCCAGACCACTCCATACAGTGTTTTGAGTTTCAGTGAATCATAAGAAAAGGAAGGATGGGATCTGCCATCTGGAAATGATTATGAAAACATATTGTACTGCATAAATATGCTTCTTTTTTTCCTTGCTAATTCTAACACAAAGCAGTGATACTGAAACAGATGCCAGACTAAATAGTGGAGAAAACAATGCAAACATGAACTTTGCCACCAGCAACTTAAATATTCAGCTTGGTCATAAAGGAAAGCACAAGCTGGAGTGCATGAATATTCTAAAGTGGGTTAAATGGTCTGCTAGGGAAAGTAAAGAGAAGTTTAGGTAGGGTTTTGGGTTTTTGTTTTTTTTTTTTGTTAACATCAGCAAAATTTGATATCATTGAGAACTAGCTGGACTTAAGCTACTGAAGTGTGAAATCACAGCAGAAAGGTTTAGTTTCCCAAAAAGCTCTAGGAAAACATGCATCTCTAGCATAGAGGAAGTCAGAAGGAAATCAGCTACAAAGAATGTCTGCTCTATTTCCTCTGAGACAAAGGTATTTCTATCTCCAGAAGAGGCAAAACAATTGCAGCTTGCCTTGGGCCCCAGCTCCCTCAGCTCGCTCTTTTTTGGGTTTTGTAATATATTTGTTGTTGTTGTTGGGATTTGAGTGATCTGGCACTACTGTCAGTCTCCTTTAAAAGGGATTTATTTTTTGTTCAAAAATTCACTGATTCTATATTTAGCTGGGAATACAGCATATGATTGCTTGTCCTTATTGGAGAATTCTTTTGTGTCCTACAAATTCGAATAACATATTGCATGTATTTTTCTGGCTCATTTATTCTTGATTCAATCAAAACCAAGTCACCAAAGTTATCAACAGCCTTCTAAAGCTGATAATAGCAGCCCAAAGCACAGACCAGGGCTCACAGTGTTCAGTACAAAGAGGTACCCACCTGGTAAGTGGGGTGGAGAGAGAAAAGTTAAAGATCTGCTCTGGGTACAATCACTTCACCAGATAAGCAGGTAAAAGCACAAGGCTTTTAAGCATCCCTTCCATTTGACATCTGATTTTTGTTCACACTAAGTAAAGCTTCATCTTACTGTTTCTCTTATTGGTACAGAGGTGATCTTACTGTAGATGATGGTGCAGGTGTAGGCACAGCTGGCAGGCAGAAGGCTGGATCTGCACGTCTAATTTTGCCTTCATCCTTTTTCCTCAGCCTCCCTCTCCATTTCCAGGCTCCTGCCACTGTCCTTGCTCTTCTCAGCCCTGTAACTCCGTGGGACCTGAGGATGCCCTAAAAGTGTGGTGAGCCTTAGTAAAATAAGTTTACCATTATTTATTAACTGGTCTCCGCTTCTAGCTGTGGCACACCTCATTTGTTATGCCAGCAATACTTCCATCACAACACCTGTCTCCTTAGTGACAAAGCAGGGCAAAAAGAGGAAGACCAAACAACAGAACAGACCAAACATGGAACTCTTGTCCTGTTCCATGTCTGATCCCCAGTGGCAGGACGCACTGTAAGCAGCAAACACAAGACCCTCTCCTACCCATCTCTGCATGGCTGCTGCACAACAGACCTCTAGAATCTCTTCTGCCTATGCCCCTGGAAGTGCACATATATACAAGATCTTTAGTTTTTGTCCATGCTTTTCACATAATCAGAAGCTGGACGTGCAATTAGATTTGTTACATTTACTTTTATGGGGAGACTGAGGAGATATTAATGACTGGTAGGTGCAGAGTAATGCAAGTCAGCTGACGTAAGAGCAATCTACAGATCATATATATTAGGGTATAGGCTATCTGGATATTCAAATATTGATGTTAATCACATGCACATTACAAATATCAAGTGGCTGCTGACTTTGTAAATCACAAAAATTATGCCTCAGCTTATTTATCACTCAAAATCACTAGGATGTGATGTTATTCAATTTGATCTTCTGTGTTCCAATGAAATGCCAGAACAAGACAATTCTCTGAAATGGTATAAAAATAGCAGTTATGAAAGCATAAAAAGACTATGAAAGTACAATTTTTCTGTCTTGTTCCACTGCCGTTTATCAGTGCAGAAGGAAGCATTTAAAGTTTGGAAATTCTTATGAAAAGAGATAACTCTGGTAAGTAGACAAGGAAAAGCTCAGGAAATTGGTTAGCTGGGAGTGGCCACACACTGAAGTTGCACAAGCTGTATCCCAGGGTGTCTTTGTTAGCCATGGCCAAATGTGGCCTCAAGTCACTGGCCCAAACTGCCCGAAGGTCCGAGTGCTTGGCAAGGCACGCTTCAGCGTTAAGCTCATCCCCATGTGGGGTTTGATTTTTCCTGCTTGAGAAAACACAGTTGATTTGCCTGCAGCCAAACTGAAACATGAGCCAATAACAGGAAATGGGGATGGTGGGAGAGCCTGGACTCAAGCCGTGAACCAACTTTTGTGCAATTAGGCACAAACAGCATCACGTCAGAAAGCACTGCTGAAAGCAACAAGTCAGCTCTGGCTGGAACCACCAGCCAGTTTGGTGTTATCAGGCAGTTATCTGGGCAGGTATTTAAGTGGAATCACATTATCATCTGATTTCTATGCTGCAGAAGGGAGGGGGTTGATTGCCCTTGTTTTTCAAACCTTCAGACATGACTGAATAAGACCCAGAAATGAGCAGATTCTCAAACGTTTCACTCTTAACATACAGACCCTTAACATACAGGCATGAACAGCTTGGAGACAAATCACTCCATCTAGTCCATCAAATACTCCCATGTGCTGCTTTCATTGATCTGACCACAGAGAGGAATTCAAGTGGGAATTTTCAACAGCAGAGTGCTCAAAAATATGTTTTGAAATTGCTACTCAGCCTCTAAGATTTTCAGAAAAGTCCAGCAAACAGGTCAACTGCACAAACTTTTGCGTACATGCCTTTCTGTTCCTGATGGCTTGTGGATCTGAACCCCTGTCTGGTTAACATCTGGAGCTAGGGAATATCTGAAGCTTCTGCCTCAAAGGAATGAGGAAACTTTCAACTAAGAGCAGGCTAAATATAAGACCTTGAATAAGAAGGATGAATAGGCCTCAACAGATATCTCAGGCAAAGCCAAGCAAGTGCCACAGATGAGTGGGAAACATGTTGGTGAGGGGAAAGAGCAAAATACACTGAACAATGTGTGAAACAAAAAGAACACATTGATGGGTAGGGAGGGTAAAACAGAAAGCACAACATACAGAAGGAATTTAAATCACCTCCACAAGAGGTGGCCAATATGTTCCCAGAACACCACTGACAAGACAAAACTTAACCCCAGAAAGGGCAGAGAAAATATGCAGGAAAAGCTTGTTCAGCAGGAGTGGGGCAAAACAAGCAAATTAAAATTTTAAAGCTTATACAGAGAACTGAGGTCTTATATTCCTAAGAGCTGTGAGACAAACCTTGTACTTGAATGCTGCTGGCACTTGAACACTATCCCACAAACCTAAACAGAGCAGCTCCCCTAGACCAGACAGCAATGGAAATCTCCTCCTGACTCCAAGACCACAGTTTGCTGGTTCTGTTTAGTCCTAAAAAGCCCTTGCTGAGTATATCAAACATCTGCATTGAACTATTTCAGGCACTGAAGCATAGTCCAAAGTCTCTGTTCCCTCAGGAACAACTCTTTGTCTGCAACCCTCTCGATCAGACACCTGCAGGGCTCTCTGACATAGCAGTCCAAGCCTAGGCAGGAAGCTTTTATCTTACATATTGGCTTTTAAACATGCAAGATTTATAATTCAAGGCCAAAAAACTACTACCAGCCTAGTCATAGCCAATTCTACTACAAAGTGCAGCATCTGGTAAGTAAATTCCAGCTTCTTAATGGTATTTGATAATGCTAGTTAGTGCTAGTGCTAGCTAGTTAGTGGCACCACACATTCCTCTCTGTATACTCACTCCTTAGCACAGTAACTTCAAAAGCACATTGATAAATTGGAGAGGTTGCAAAAAGTGATTTGAGTGCTGGAGAAAGCACAATACAGTGAGAGCTGGCAAGTTCAGTCTGTGCATGTGTCGTGGTTTAAAACCAATAACTAAGAAAATTACTTATTTCTTGCTGTGAGATATGGATTAGAATAAGGGCAAAACAGGCATAAAACTTAAAAGGAATAAAGAAAGTTTATTGACCAACAACAAGAATAAGAACACCAGAATAAACTTCTAGAAAAACCTTTTCATCCCTTATCTATTTACTATTCTCTCGTTCACATGACA